>NW_023479706.1:0-2322 GCF_013731165.1 Rhagoletis pomonella | reverse complement strand
TGATTCAGTAAAAAGTGTATATACATATCCATTTCCTCACATTTTTAATAATATTATTAATTTCAATACATTTATAACAACGCAAAACATATTTAATTTACCTATTCCTCACATTTTATTCAGTAAATGAATTCCATCTTAATGTAGAATATTAGTGTATAGTGTATACATACATACATATGTACCTATGCATTCGGTGTGCTTAAATTAAAAAAGCATCACTAAATACCGCACCAAGCATTGAATTCCAATTGTTTTGGCTTTTTGGTTTCCCAAAATCACTAAATTTAGTGCAAAATGCACGACCTTGGCAACAGTGAGCTGAGCACATCAATGCTCAAACAGTGATGCCAGACCAAGTATTGAGTAAATTCGCCATGTATATTTTTCTTTTAAAGCAAAAGTTCTAATTGGCAAGGGTTGATTTTTGGTTCTTACATAGAACTCTGATAAGATTCACAAACTTATCTTAGGACTTAATTAAAATAATCAACATTATTTGTAGACGAATATATTTGTGTTCGTATGAAATAGTAGCTTATGTCGGGAGGCTGGCTTTAGTAAAATGTATCATTTCCTATATTCTTTAAACCAAAAGGAATTTTTTTATGAAACTTTATACGAATATAGACTTGCTAGCATCGCCATCAACATTACCGTCGTTTACGTTTATTTTCCAAGAGTTCTTCAACGACTCGGCGCCAGTGAGTCTTTCGCCATCGTATGCTGCGAATGGTTCATTATACTAAAGCCAGTCTTCCGACATAAGCTTTTATTCTATACGAACACAGATATGTATACTTCCTAATAGTCTTGTAAAATGCCCAATACCCAAATCCCTCGCATGAGTTATTATCGGTAAAAAATTGGGTACGCTCAAATCTGGCATCGCTGCAGCAAGTACAGCGCCAGTGGAACAGTGTTGATATTTTAAGTACAATTGTAGTTTTTTCAGTACAATTAATTTTAAAAGTACAATTTCAATTTAAGTACAATTTCAATATCAAAAATACCTTTTGTACCAAACGCTCAAATCTCTTGTAGCACTTTGATTCTTAAGCAGTGTTTGCATTATTCAACTTTGCGTTCAACAATTGCGTTCAACTCAACGCAGGGTTGCACGAAAAAAAAGTTGAATGGCTAAATGTTGGCTGGCGACCAACTTTGTTGAAAGCGATTAGTTGAAAGGCCATTCAACCAAAAGTTGAATGCAAAGTTGAACAATGCAAACACCTTTTTATGGCGAATATTTTGATATTTTTTCATATTTTGATATTTTTAGCCATTCAACTTTTTTTTCGTGCAACCCTGCGCTGAGTTGAACGCAAATGTTGAACGCAAAGTTGAACAATGCAAACACACTTTTAATCCCTTTACATTTAAGTAAATGGATATACCTATATTTCATATTTGCTACAAAACGAAATTATGAATTGTAATTTTGAATGTAAACGTGATTGTGAACAGTAATATTAGTGATGTGCGTTATGGTGATTGCGATTTCTTATCACCGGCGGGTGAAATATCCCTCATCGCTATTTATTTTGAAAAAATGGAAATGCAATTTACCTAATGGTGATACTGCAGAAATAGAAGAAAAAATGTATGTAAATTCCATGCGTTGAAATTAAAAATTTCCTTTGAGGATTTCCATTTTATCAATAGTGATCTAATTTATGTTCATTAATATGAACTGACCTATATAGTGTATTAATGTTTTATCATCATTGTCTTCATCTTTGACAAAATTACACGGTCACACGGTATTTATTTTATTTTTTTAAATAATTTTAATTATTTTCTTTTATAAAATTGTAGCTCATTATCAAACAAAAACCTTGCAAATAAATCGAAACTTGAAGGAATGAAAAAAAATCAACAAAGTTTCATTAAATTTTCACAGTTTTTGTTCAGAATTTGTAGACATATTTTGGGTTAACATTTTTGCAGCCCATTCATTCTAGTATAATAATGGTGCATTTACATGGTATGAATCTGTTCATAAGCCGTATGAATTTTCCTATAAAAGAAGCACCAACTCTATAAATAAATGAATGAAAGCGATATATATATTTAACATTTTTGACTTATATACTTGGCAAGTATTTTTTTTGTAAACAAAAAAACAAAAAAATTTCATTTTGTGCTAACTTCGAAACTAGCAGCTTATTTTATTTTTAATGTGCTTTAAAAAGGACCTACTGCCAATAAAGCCTTGCGGTTTGGTATTTTTTAAAATGTGTAATGCTTCATTCAAACATCTTTGTGGATAAACAGTTTTTTGTTCAGAAATTGCTTGTTTACGTTTTTTGTCTTTCATAT
>NW_023479705.1:0-2322 GCF_013731165.1 Rhagoletis pomonella | reverse complement strand
AAAAAAAAAGGAAATGTTCAACTTAAAGATTTCTTAACACTCATTCTTTTGATAACCATATTTTAAAATTTCATGTAACTTATATACAATTGAAAAAAATATCACTTTCAAAACAGGCGGCAACCCTCTTAAAAATTATTTTCGAACTAACATTTCCTTAAATATTTTTCGTCTGACATTGTTATAAATATTTCAAGTCACTGATGAATTAAGGGGAAATTTAGTTTTTAAACACTTGGCAACCCTCCTAAATACAGTTTTTAATTAAAGCATCTTAAACCCATTTCCATTAATAACCAGCGGTTAGTAATTTATTTGATTTATTAAATAATTTTAGTTTAGCGCTTCAAACTGGGCAACCCTCAAACACATCAAAAATATTCTAAATGGTCAAACTAAGTATTTCTTGAAGTTCTTTCATTTGACATCCATCGGTAATATTTCATATAAAAAATTGCTTAGTTAAACTTCTCAAACAGGTGGCAACCCTATTCAAAATATTTTAAAACTTCTACCTTCTTAAACCTCTTTTGTATGACACCCATATATTCACTTACCAAATTCCTTCAATTAAAATTTAGTTACATTTTTTTAAACATGTGGCAACCTTCCCATACGTAGTTAAGTTATAAAGCCTTTTCAAAACCATTTCGATTGATACCCATACTTAATAATTGATTTAACTTAATTTAATTTGTTAACAGGTGGCAACTTTTTTCGAAAAAGTTAAACCTTCTTGAACACATCCACACCTTAAGCCCTTTAATTTGGTACTTCATTTTTGAAAATCGAACGGACGGTGCGGATCTGAGGGCATTGATTAGTAAATAACTTGAGTTTAATTATTTAACAGGTGGCAACTCTTTTCGAAAAAATAAAAACAGTTTGCACATCTACGGGCCAAGCGCTTTAATTTGGCACTCCATTTTGGAAAATCGAACGAACGGTGCAGATCTTTTATGCTGCACAAAAAATGTCTTCGTCTATTATATATATACAAGATGGATAAGAGCACAAATATATGTATGTTTGCATGTTTTAGCATAATGTATTTTGTCGTAAATAAAAATGATATTTCTTCGAAATCGGTTTGCAGTTTAAAATTACAAGTGCAGTGCAGCGGGACGCGCGGGTCGGGAGCTATTGGTACGGCTAGAGCTGATACTTTGAAGCGCGGCCGTAGGTCGCCTACTCACAAAGGACTTATGCGAGCAAAAATATTGCATATGGCATACCCGAATATTGAAAACTTAAATCATAACTTTTTTAATTATTGGTACTCAAAATAGTTTTTAAGAAAAGTTGTTTAGTTTTTTTTTTTATTTAGGGCCGTTTTTACAGTGATGAGTTAACTCTCATTTGACAGCTAACTACAAGCTTTCATTACAAATATATAAAGTTAACTGCCGAACTTGAGTTAAGCCCCCACTGTAAAAACGCCACTTAAAGGTGCCGCCAGGAGTTAATGGGGGGGCAACCCTCAAACTTTGTTTGATATCATATTTATACCCTGGTATTATACCGAACAATACAAAAAAGGAATTGTTCAAATCGGTTCAGAAGTACTCGATTTTTTATGACCGTGACATACGAATACAACATTTTTATATGTATGTATAGATGTATGAGGTTTCTTCTATGATTATGAGCGAATAAGCGAAGCGCTTCACTATACAGCTAATACAAGCTAATTTCACAGTTGGGAAGATATTTTGAAGTACTTTGTTTATTCAATTCTCATATAAAAGTTTCAGATCATCGTTAATTTCTTCAAGATCCAATGTTCGGATCTAAAACAAATTAGTATGGGACCACTCTTGAGGTACCACTTAAAAAATAAAATTACAGAAATCGGTTAACGTAGTCCAAAGTTATGCGGTAATATACATAAAACGAATTGATAACCTTCTCCTGTTTGTGAAGTCTTTCATTATTTCTACTAGGTGTGGGTTAACTAGGTCGTCCCTGTTGTAAAAACGCGGAATAAATTCCATCCATTTTCGGGGACTTTTAGCGATCAAATTAGCCCAACGCCCGTTTCAGAGAATATGCCTCTCGTAAAGCCCAAATCATCTGGGGTTGATCTAAATGTTGCATCAGTTCCCTCCGTAGTTTCGTTGCATGAGTCCGAAAAATGGTCAGAGTGTAGAGCACGTACTCTTTCTAATTAATTGCTGGTTTAAGTGCCGTCCGGTAGCGTGACTGCTAGTTGGGTCTATGTCCTGTTCTTTGATAGGGCCGTGTGTAGTCTTGCCGCTACAGGTGTGAATGTAAAGTTCTACCAAAAGATTCTGAAGCTTTCCCTCTTTGGTTTTCTTATCT
>NW_023479704.1:0-2322 GCF_013731165.1 Rhagoletis pomonella | reverse complement strand
GTTTAACAGATTTTATATGGACGAAAACACAAGTTTTAGATCGAAAACCAGTTTTAGCAACGAAAACATGTTTCCGATTTCGGTCAGAACATGGTATAAGTGACAAAAACAAGAACAACGTGAATCAGCTGTTTCTCGACTTGTGGGCGCGAAATGTGGGTTTTTGCGTTTCCGTACTTCTGAACTTTGTTCCATTTTTGAAAGAAAATGTTTCTCTTATTCTCTAATTACCAAATCCGGTCCGGATTGTTAGGGAAAGAACCTAGTGTTGATATTATCAGTGAACTGTAATTTTCGATTTCCTTTCCTCAACGTTTAAGACATTGTGATTTAAATAATATCAACAAAATTTCTGTGAAAAACCGAAACCGGAACGAAACCGAAACCAAAACCGAAATAAATTTTGAAGAACGAAACCAAAACCGAAACCGAAACACTTGGCAAAACCGAAACCCAAACCGGAACGTTATTTTGAATCGGTTTCATTCCCTGGTAATTATAATATCAATGGCAATGGTAACGGTAATAGTAAGTGTAATGATAATGGTAGTGTTAAGGTAATGCTTACGGTAATTACTATGGTCATCGGCTTCCTAATCATCCTTTTTCGTCTTCGTATTCGTTTCGGTCTTCCTTTTGGTCTTCGTCATCGTATTCCTCTTCGCGTTCGCGTTCGTTTTAGTTTTCATCTTCGTAATCGAGTCCGTCTTCGCCGCAATATTCATTTTCGTCGTTGTATTCGTCTTCGCGTTCATATGCGTTTTCGTATTCGTGATCGTCTTCGTATGCATATTAATTTTCGTGTTCCTTAGGTCACTCCACCCCTTAAGAAAAACACAAGAAACTACTTCTGCCTTCTAAGGGAAAAAATTCTCATATAAAAGTTTAAGAATACCGTTAATTTCTACGCGATCTAATGATCGAATCTAAACCAAATTGATATGGGACCACCTCGGAGGTACCACCTTTCATTTAACGAAAAAATTATAGAAATTGGTTGACGTGCATAAAAAAAAATTCCGACGAATTGATAACCTTCTCATTTTTTTGAAGACGATTACAAATTAAGTTTTAGTTTTTTCTAAACAAAATAATAGTAAAAAAATAAACAAGCTTCATACATAAATATGAACCACATCGGTCCATAAATACGGAGTTTCCCCTATCGATTTTTTTTTTGTAGAGTTATTCCTTTTCGTGTAAGTAATATACATATGCATGTATATTCCAAATATAAACCAAATCAAACCATCGTTGAAGGTTTTCGAAATATATCGAGCCCGCGCCACCTACAGCTTAAATTTTTTCCGAGTTATTTTATTCCATGCAGGCAATATATATTTCCAATATGCACCAAGTCGGAGTATAAATACGGGGCTTTAGAAAATTTCGACTCCTGCGCCACCTAGCGGTTTAATTCCCAACATACTAGAGCTGGATTTTTTAGTTCACTTTAAAGACTAGTTCACTACTAGTTCGTTCAGCTCAATGAACTAGCTCGTCCACCTTATTGAACTATAGTTCTCTTAATTGAACTCAAGGTTTATATATAAGAGGTTGCGCAATGCGCAGGTCTGTTATTCTTTTCTCGCAAAATTGGGCGACAACAACAGCGAAAACAACAAGCAGTGGAAACAACAAGCAGCGTAAAAAAACATAAAATTGAAATGAAATGAAGCGATTTCAAACCAATTGTAATCGATAGCTTATTCGAAAATACATTTACAGTTAATTTTAACCAAATTTTTACTCATACCTGTATGCCGAAAAAGCCACAAAATCGGATTTTTCACTGCGGTAAATTTTTGCGAAATTTTCATTTCAACTCGCTATATCTCAGAGTTTGTGCATCGATTGATTTGCAATTTGTACACAATAAACTAGAAGATGAGTCTAACTGCACTTCTTAATATTTAATAAAAACAAAATTACGAATATTTTAACATTTTTATAAAAATTAAGGAGGTGATTTTTACAAATGCAAAAGTTGTGTTATGAAGTTTAAAATTTTTGTTTTGTTTTAATGCAGCATTAGTGACAAATATATACGGATATTTTTGGGAAAGTTTCAGGTTTAGACAACAAGTAGTTCTAAAGTTATAACAATATTATGATGACACCCACGAGCGGTCGCTCGCCTCTAGATGACAAATATTTTTACTGGGCACTTGTACAAGTAATTTTGGAAGTAATATTAAGTGAAATGCATACATAGTATGTAGGTCTGTAGAGCTTTAATAAGTTATATTACACTGATAAATTCATGCATTTAACAGTTTAACAGATTTTATATGGACGAAAACACAAGTTTTAGATCGAAAA
>NW_023479703.1:0-2322 GCF_013731165.1 Rhagoletis pomonella | reverse complement strand
ACGATAATGAGTATGCCACATACCTGTTGGAGAGCAAAACAAAAAAACAATATTAAATTATTATGGATGGTTTTGGGGAAGAATTTTTGTAGATATTAAAATAATTAGTGGTCATTTCAAACTGCGACTTGACCACATACCAATTTATGAAAATTTCATTCATGCATGCACATAAATTATAACATTGAAATTTCACATTTGTAACTAAAATCGTAAGAATCAGCACAATTCTTTGGGAGTTCATCTGACTTTATAGCCCGAAAAATCACTTTTATTTACAATTGTTAAATTTCTTAAAACATTTCCAGTTTTTAAATTACAAAAAAGAATATATATATTACCAGTTTCAAAATCAGCGAAATATTGCGTCTAATTTTAAAATGACAAAAATGTATTTCCAGTTTTTATTTTTAAGCATTAACTACAAGTAACTTAAATAAATTTTGGGTAATTAAATTTTTTGACTACCTAAAAACTGGACTCAAAGTTTAGGTAATTTAGAAACAGCGCATTTATTGAATATCTGAAAACAGGGCTTACATTTTTAGTAATTTAAAACTTGGCTACCTATTTTATATATGTAATAAAAAACTGGTCATGTGGATTTGGTATTTTAAAAACTGGACACACTTAAAATTAGCACACTAAATGTGGTTAAAACCTTTTGTTTTTGAACAATTTTTATATGCATCAAAATTTATGTTAAGTCCAGTTGTTAAATTAAACACAAATATTTGAAGTGTTAAACAATAAAAAAAAAATTTTTCCAGTAAATTAAAATTCTGCCGATATTAATTATTAAAAATATTATGTCCAGTGGTTAAATTACCGCAAGTTATTTCCAGATTTTAATTTCAAGCATTCACTACGATTTACCTAAAATTTTTTGTAGACAACTTTTCATTTTGGAAGGATTTTGTACGTATGTATGTATTTTTTATGACTTATAGCGATTTGTCTCAAACAGAGTTGGGCAAAATTTATTCGAATGACGAATAACAAATGAATAAATTGTTTTTCTTGTTATTCGTAAATAATAAATAATTTTGTTTATTCAAAAAAAAATTATTCGAATGACGGATAAATTATTTTATTCGTTATTCGAATAATTATTATCTTCATTAATTATTCGAATAACGAATAAAATAATAATAAAACAAGTAATTTATGTATATAGATATGTACATATATTTATGTATAAAATGATAACCGTTTTCGTTGTTGCGATTTAACTCAAACCCCTGGATAGATTTAAATCAAATTTTCGGAGGTTATTCCATGCGCATAAAGTCCTATTAAAGGCTACTAGAAAACTCGTTTGTGGCGATGGAGCCGAGTTATTTATAAAAGCCACATTTATGAACTGATTTCGTTCAAATTCAAAATGTGTTCTTCCTGCATGATGAAAATTATTATCCGAAAAATGGACCCGCTGGGTGGCGCTACAGTTGAGTTATTTAGAAAATACATACTTATTGTACAATCAGGTTGCAATTCATAATGGCGCTGCAGTCGAAATCATTAGAAACCCTATATGTCTGGACTACTTTGTTTTTATGTTTATATTATACGAATTTACGATGTCTCACGTCGTCATACACCCTAAATGCGACCTTGCATCTACCTCCGCTTGATGAAATTGCTCGGGCGGTCATTGCTGCAGCAGTAAGACTCAAGGAAACCAGCTCTTGGATATTTTAAAAGTGGCGAATCAGCAAGGAAAGTTTCGACCACATCCTTCCAAGAAATACCACTGTTGGTATATCAATGGCCAAATTTTACATCGAGGATTTTTGGCCCTCCTATAATAGAAAACGCACATCTGTGCTCTTCAGCTTCCTTATAAGGTCTTTTGTTGGCCGACATGACATAAGACCAGAGGTTGACGCATCGGACCAATGTTGTAGTTGCAAGATCATAGAAGAAGATTACGCACGCTTAGAAAAGATCTCACAAGTGGAAATAAGACCATCGGTAAAGCTCATGACATTGACAGGACTTTTTTCTTGCATATAGCATCAGAGCGCTATTTTTTTTGCAGAAATATGTGTGAGAATTTTTACTTTACCCATATTTGGTTTTCAACGCTATTCTTGCATTGGCCAACGCAAAAAATCTTATCAGGGGCCGCGAAACCAGAGGGAATGGGCTGGTATTGATAAAATTGTAAACAGAGTTCAGCTAACTCACAATCCTTGGCAATAGAAATAAAAGTAAAAGGTGGCTCAATATGTTAAAAGTGAGTTTTTATTCATTATTTAAAATAACGAATAAAATAACGAATAAATTATTCGCAAGCAATTTATTCACGAATAATTTATT
>NW_023479702.1:0-2322 GCF_013731165.1 Rhagoletis pomonella | reverse complement strand
ATGGGTTCCACAAGTAATGGAGGAAGAGAATCAGCTGTCCGGACAGATATACAGCCTTTAATTCAGGCAGAGTAGCTGAGTTAATCGCTTTATATCCCAAACACTCCCGATGTGGAAAAATGAAGAGGAAAATCATACAGTTCTGGGACACCCTAATGTACATATAAGTATATATACTTATGTCTTTGTAGATATATGAGTAGGTGCAATAACCGGCAGCGGCAATGACAATGGCAGTGGTATATGTAGCTACAAATCCGATTGTGTGGAGCGAGACATGCATTAGCCGCTTAAGAATGCCGCTTATGAGTAGAGCAGTACATACAACTAACGTTTGGCGGCAATTTTCAAAAAAAAAAATTGAAAGTAAAATTATAACTTGTACAACAACATCCCTTAAGCTGGTAATACTTTAAAACCTTTCGAACTTTACAAGCGAAAAAGGAGGTTAAGAAAATATTTTCATAAACCTGTAGGAACAATAAAATAAATAAACAAATTGTTCAAATAGATGCACAAACGCATACGAAAACAAGAATACATACATACATACTTGTGTATTAATAAATGAAAAGTTGGAAAGATGGACAATTCTATGAGGTTCACTCCTGAATGACCATGAATGAGCGACCACTTCCACTAGGTACACATGCACATGGCAGAGCACAGGACTGCACTGCTTTCCATTCATAACTGGGTCTGGGTGCTTTGTAAGCATATGAACACACATACAGTCGGATGTAAGTATACATAGATATCTCTGTGTACAACCGATTACCGCATTACATGAACTGTATTATTGGTCAAATAGCACAAATCGATTGTTTCATCTGCAAGTCGGATATTACCAATGTCCGCTAGTGTATTGTAAAACCACACACAAAATACATATGTACACATAATGCAATGAATATTTCAACAACTCATCATCCATTACTACATACTCGTCCTCTTACAGCTGTTTGCTTTCCCGTAGCCTGGTCTGTTCTCTGATTGTTACCAAATAAGTCTTTGTTAAACAATAGCCGTTCGATACTCCCACACAATAAACAAGGGCAGACAGCTTCAGTGGCCACCACGTCCATTGGTTACTCTTACAATCGCTCATAAAACTCTTATGTCCAATTGTTTGTTGTATTGGCTCTGTTTCCTAGAAAACGTTTCTTTGGTCCAACACATACAACGTGTTGAAATCGCTGCTGGTTACCACAGATTATGCAAACTCCATGGACCGTCTGTCGGTCGCTCGCATAGTCCTTCGAAGTATTAATGTTTACTTTCAATCTTATTGTCGTTGATCCGCCCTTCGGTAAACTAATTTTTTGGTTTCGCCTCAAGTATATCTGCTTTCGTATCTCAGCTGCGTAGGTGTAAATCGCCAATTTTAAGGTTAATATAGGCGGTGTGTGCTTGGTGACAAAATGTAGAAATTACTGCAAGCGAAATTTTTACCGATTGCTATCTAATTATCTATATAACTACATAAATTGATAGCCGTTTTCGTTGTTCTGCGAGATGAGCAAAATAGGGCCAGTGCAGGTACACGTAATACTTTCATTGATAATTGATACTAGTCGCACAATTTTTAAGGCAGGTATCGCCAATGTGCAGGTATGTTGAATGCATCTATCGGAGAAGTTTCCTTATAAATTTTAAAAATAATGCCTCTGATGCGCATTTTGGGGTAGGTATCTTAAATGTGCACTTAAGCATAGAGGCAGCAAAGCAAAATATACTGTACTTTGAAGTCTAAGAACCTTAACTGATGCACGTAAATTTAGATCTAAGCCCAGTTCTAAGGTATTATTCTCAGTTAACAAACGCAAGTTTTTATTGGGAATATGTCTCACTATTTCAGAAGGCGACTGATTAACGTTAGTTCAAACAAAAAAAGCCATATTTCACACATTCTCATCGCAAGAATAAACCAACATCAAGAAATTGGACGACACCTTTTCTTTGTCCAGTAATAGCAGTGAGTTTAAGTGATTCGAAACTAATTGTAAAGGACTCGGTTAAGAAGTAAGCCCATACTTTATTGCACTTCCTCGTCATTGCACGTCATTTGCTCAGCTGTCACAAGCTTACATTTCGATAAGCTTTTCACTTTAAGTAAGGACCGAGGACGCGTTCCAGGTTTGGTTAAGTTCTGCACGAGAACAAAATGTAATGTCAAGAATGTTCCTACCAAAGAACCAAACGGGAACAAAAGTATTGAGAGCAGTTTGAACGGAAACAAAATTAGAACCAAAGGGTCGGAAACGTTTCCGTAAAGAAAAAAAAATGCGAACGAAAACTCTTGGGAACGTTTCCAATGAGAAC
>NW_023479701.1:0-2322 GCF_013731165.1 Rhagoletis pomonella | reverse complement strand
GTTACCACCTGCTAAAAAAGTGTAATTAAATTAATACGCGGAAAAGTAGCCTGGCACTCTAGCAAAAGAGCAGATGAGCTCAAGCAACGACTGTTGACAACTGGCATTGCTTGAGCTAATCTGCTCTTTTTCTCACTTGCTCACTTTGGTGAATACCACTAATATGTTTTAATAAAAAATGCACATCCTTTCATTTGCAGTTTTCTATCTTATGCAAATATATTGAGTTTCTTTAATTTAAGCTTTAAATTATTCACCTCTTTACAGGAATGATTCGGAATTCAATTTAACAATTAATATCGCTGCCAAGTTCTGCTCCGACAAATTGTATTGCAAATCGCTAAGAATATGCTTAGTGCTGAGAACGCGTGTTCTACACTGACTTGTGTCGCTGGCACTTGATGTATAATACATGCCAGATCTCCTAGTCGGGGATATATACATTTTTTACTCTCCCAGTAATCCATAAGGTCCGTATCAACATCAATGCGCTTCTCCTTATAGGGGCCTATTTCCATAAATGCTTTTCGAACGTAAAAAGTAAAAATCACGTTTACTCTTTTATATTTGACTGAAAAAATAAAAGTCAAATTTTAACTTTCATTTTTGACCGAAAAAACAAAAGTCATATTTTGACTTTTATATTTGACCGAAAAAATATGTCAATTGGAAACTTTTATTTTTGACTGAAAACATATCGGTGAAAAAATAACGATTATTTGTTCACTTTTTTGATAAAAAGCATAACCGTTACGGTCCCGGGAAAAAATAATTTTAAATTCTTGAAATTTCACTCATGAGAAATATCATAAATGTTGATATTTCAGTGCTCATGCGTGAACAATTCTGACCCCTGCTTTTTAAATTAAAGTTGCCAGAATTGCCCTGTAAACATACGTAATTGTACTATAAGATATGTAAATATCAAAAATTGGCATAAGTTAAAAATTTCTTTATTTTTTGCAGGCCCTGGTGGTTTCTCAGAATATATACTTTACAGAAAATCGTGGGAATCAAAAGGATTTGGATTCACTTTTCGAGGACCTAATGACTAAGCTCGATAAATTTTTTGCAGGATCGCCAGAATCATTCGATACCTTTTATGGAATAAGAAAAGATGGAAATATATTCTTTAAAGACAATCAAGATTCTTTCGCTGAATACGTTTTGAAGCATTGTAGAACTGGTGTTCATTTTGTGATGGCGGATGGCGGATTCTCAGTCGAAGGGCAAGAAAATATTCAGGAAATACTTTCCAAGCAATTATATCTCTGCCAGTGCCTAATGGCATTAAAAATTCTTCGAGAAAATGGTAGTTTTTTGTGCAAGATGTTTGATTTGTTCACTCCATTTAGTGTAGGTCTTGTATATTTGATGTATAAATGTTTTGATCGGATATCTATTTTGAAGCCCAATAGCAGTAGACCAGCAAATTCAGAGAGATATTTAGTTTGTAAATGGAAGAAAGCAAAAATCGAATCCGTTTGTAAATATTTGGATCACGTGAATGATATCTTTAATGAGGCTAAAGGAGATGTTTTAGAAATTGTCAACCGAGACGACATTATGAGAGACAAAAAATTTTCTAAATTTAATTGTCAGTAGTAATAATGAAATTGGAAAAAACCAAATTATAGGTCTGAAAAAGATAGCGGTATATTGTAGAAACACACAACTGAGGGAAACAAAGCAATCAGAAATCCGTAAGCGATGTCTTGAGTTGTGGAGTCTTCCAGATAAACTTAGACAAGCACCAGAGTCCAAGTCTTCCGAAAAGCTCCTTGAGGAGATTCTAGGAGATTGGAACGATAAACTTCTATTTAATTCTTTGCCCACTGAACTGTATGGTGTCGAATACCTGCAAAACAGTATAAACAGCATTTACGACTGGTATTTTGTTCCAATTGGTAGAGGTGAAACTAATATTAATACTTGCAGTATGTTTTTATGTAAGTCTAAAGGCTGTTTACTTCGATATACCGATAGTAAGAAATGGGAACCTGTGGAGTACATTTTTGAAGTATCTCCTAGATCTATTTTTTATGGAGAAATTGTGTACGAATATACTGCTGAGGGTAGAACACAAACGCGCATCTGTGCTCTACATATAATAGATGCTATCATACTAGGTGGAACAGACGTAAGGCGTTTCAAACTTTCTGAACGTGTTCGATTATGTCAAAAGTATGCTCTTAGTGTTAATAAACCATACAAAGAAGGAAATTCGGGTCCCATTCGAAGTAAATCTTTATAATATCTTATCTTACTAATATTGTAAATGTGAAAGTTTGTATGTTTGGATGTTTGGGAAATCATCACGCG
>NW_023479700.1:0-2322 GCF_013731165.1 Rhagoletis pomonella | reverse complement strand
AGCGGAACAGCTGATCTCCAATTCGCTTTGAGTGAGAGCGGTGTTTATACACTCTTTCTAACTGTCTGGAGAAATAAACTACCGATTTGAAATGGAGTGTGAGCCAAAACACTTCGCTCTTTCAAAGCGAATTGAAATTGAGTTTATACATATGTTTTGAATCGCGGCGAAATGAATTAAAGCGACTTATGCATGCGTATAAACGTAGTATGTGAGGCCAACCTCAATACAGTGAGGTTGTTCACGCTTGCCTGGTTATGTGGTTATATTTATACCCGAGCGCACTTGTGGACAAGGGTATTATAACTTTGTTCAAATAAAGGTAGTTTGTAACAGGCAAAACGAATCGAGATAGATATAGACAAATGTATACATAAATGATCAGAATGAAAAGAGAAATCGATTAAGCGGTGACTGTCTGTCCGTCCGTCCGTCTGTGCACACGATAACTCGTGTAAAAATTGAGATATCTTAACGAAACTTGGTACGTGTACTTATTTCGGGTGTAGGACGGATGGTATTAAAAATGCGCAAAATCGGACAATAACCACGCCTACCTCCCATGTTACGCTAATTTTCAGAAATACGAAAACTGCGATATTTTAGTAACTACTGAAGAGTATTCACTCAAAATTGATATTTGTAATAAGTTTTAGACGAAAAATAAGAATATTATAAATTTTTGGAAAATGGGCGTAGCCACGCCCACTGTGTATATCTTGGTGACCGCGGCACCACTTTCTTCCAAACTTGGCACAGTTGTTGGCCTTGGTATAACATACGAAACGGCCGAAAATTTTTAAAATCGGACAATAACCCCGCCCACATCCCATATAACGGTAATTTAGAGAAATACAAAATCTTCGATAAATCAGTAAATATTAAAACTAATTTATTCAAAATTGATGCTTGCAGCAATTCTTTACCAAGAAATACGTGTATAATAAAATTTGTGAAAATGGGCTTGGCACCGCCCACTTATGATCACATATATGTATGTATCTCGGTAACTGTTCTACCAATTTGTACCAAACTCGGTATGGTTATTGTACTTGACACATAGAAGCAAAATGTTGAAAGTTATTGAATTCGGACTAAAATTATGGCTGGTTTTCATATAACGGTAAATTTCAGAAATGCTTGAAACTTCAATATTTCGAAATTTAAGGTCGCTAATTTACTCATGTAGCATGCTTATATGCTTACCATGTAGCGGTAGCTTTCGGAAAGGTGAAAAATATATATATTTAATACTTGCACCGGGTATTTAATGTTCGGCTCCGCTCGAAGCTTAGACTTTCTTACTTGTTTTTATTCAGTTTACAACAATAAAACACACTACAAAACAATAATTTTTAACCAGATAACCTGAAAACCAGGCAAGTGTGAACAACCTCAGTATTTTAAGCTTCAGCCATAATACTAGTAAGTGATATTTATGGCCGTAATCGAGGGAGCCGTTTTTTGAAACCCTTCTTTTCCAATGGACTCATAAGACTTTCATTATTGTATGAATACAAAGAGGTAGCGAAAATTGAGCTCAGTTACAATTCCGGAAAGCATGAAGACAATCGTTTAGTGTTTAAGTCACAGTCAAAGCTGGGATGTACGTGAATGGCCGCAATAATAATTAGCAAATTACTTTATGAACAAAACAAAGGTATTGCATTACAACAACTTCGTACCATGCCACAGCTTTCAAAGACTACGTACTTCACGTCCAATGAATCGACTAACTTGCTTATGCTTTCCTTGCTCCTTTGCTTATTTACCGGTGTTTCGTCGCCTCACTCGCCCTCTTAAACCAACTTTGTCTGCAACATTTCGCACTATTTTATTCAGGCCGTCAGCACCTGCTTAATGTGACAATTATCAAAGCAAATGGCCAATGGTTTTTTCGTCGTCATTTGTCTGTGTTGCGCTGTAATTTGACGCCATCTAAAGTGGATGTTTTTATTATCAGTCAGTTGAAGGTGCAGTTATGACAAAAACCGACACTCTGAACGGCAAGAACTTCAACCCGACCGTAATATTACCGCGCGCACACATAGCAGTAAACTATTCGTTTTAGCCATATTTGGCTCAGCGGGCATGACAGTGGCAGCTTCAGACGATTATGGCCATCAATTTGGCTACCGTAGCAGTCATTCTAATGTTGCCACCAGTGTTGCCAGTTTAGCTGTTTTCCGGCTAGATTTAGCCGTATTGAATTTCTTTTAGCCGGAAAAAATGTTTTAAAAATGCAGACGATTTTTTAGCCGTTTAGCCAAAAAGTATTAGCCGTTTTTAGCCAATTTTGTTGTTCCTATATTTCCTTATTTC
>NW_023479699.1:0-2322 GCF_013731165.1 Rhagoletis pomonella | reverse complement strand
AGTATTTTTCAATTATTTCATTAAATTTTATTCCAAATGTTTGCAGTTACTCAAACAAGTGTTCATATGTTGATTTTCTTTTAAAATTGACAATGTTTTTTAAGTCAAAATTTGTTATTTTTTTATATTGTTCATGCTTTAACAAAACCAAACATATACACCGCGTGTCATAACTATAAATGCACTAAAAAATTGACTAGTTTGCACCAATTATATTTTTATTTAAGTTGTGTTTTATAAAGATAAAATTTATTCTTCAATAAAAATCGTATAAATCCATGTTTCTAACCTAATGCAATATTTAAAAAAATCAACATACTTTCTTAAAAAATTCGAGCCTTTAATTAGATTTTTAAGAAAAATGTTGAGTATGTAGCTTTACAGCCCATTCAGTTTTAGTATAATAAAGTGCAAGTTTGAAGTGGCTAGGGCTTACTGTTGATTTCTGGTAATTTTTTTGCTGGCAGTGTAGTGAACTTTTTCCATGCAAAGTATGTGCGAGTTTTTTTATGCGGAACAAAATGAGCGACATCTTCAACCAAAAGAATAGCCAAAAATCAACGGAAAGCCCCAGCCGCTTCAAACTTGCACTGGCACACTTAATAAAATTGAATGGGCTGCAATCCTGCATCCTATACATTTTTCTAAAAATCTAATTAAAGGCTTTCAATTTTTAAGTTGAATTATTTTAAATACTGTATTAGGTAAGAAACCTGGATTTATACGGCTTTTGTTTTTACTAAAACTATATTTTTATTAAAAAAATAACTAAAATTAAATAAAAACAAGTAAGAGCAGCGCTGTCTTCGGCTATGCCGAAGGCTTCATACCTTTCATGAACATCTGCAAATTTTAGTTTGACAGATTACTGATTTTGAATACATCTGCATACATCGATAGAGGAGTTACATACTTATATAAAAAATCGCATCTAAACAATCAGAGGTATGGAAGATATACTTTATATGGCACCAATCTAAGTGATTTTCACTGCTATGTGATCGGTATGTAAACCGGTAACACAATTTATTGGGTTTAGTTTCCTACATAAAGGAGATATATCGCAAAAACTGGTATCTGAACAATCAGTGCTATAGGAGATAAAGCTTATACAGCATAGATTTTGACGATTTTCTCAGTAGACTTTGTATTATTATTTATAAAATATCTTACGAAATTTATCGGTTTTAGCTGTTCAAATAAAGGAGTTTTACAGTAAAATCCCATATCTGAACAATCAGATGTATGGAAGATATATGTTGTAGTCACCCGATCCTTGTTATTTTCACTGTACGTATTCTGTTAATAATGAGTGAAAGTGGTGCGAAATTTCATGTTCCTAGCTGCATAAATGGAGGAGATATGATAAAAGACCTCATATCTGAACAATCAGTTGTATGGGGGCTGCAGGTTATAGTGACCCGATCTTCGTTATTTTCACTGTAAGTCTTCTGCTGATAATGAGTGAAAACAGCGCGAAATTTCATGGTCCTAGCTAAATAAATGGATGAATTATAGCGAAAAATCTCATATCTGAACAATCAGTTGTATGGGAGCTATAGGTTATAGTTATCCGATCTTTTTAATTTTCACTGTAAGTTTTCTGTTGATAATTATTGAAAACAGTGCGGAATTTCCTGTTCCCAGCTTTATAAATGGAGGAGTTATAACGGAAAATTTTATATCTGAACAATCAGTTGTATGGGAGCTATAGGTTATAGTGACCCGATCTTTGTAATTTTCACTGTAAGCATTCTGTTGATAATGGGTGCAAGTGCTGCAAAATTTCATGTTCGTAGCGGCATAAATGGAGAAGTTATAACGAAAAATCTCATATCTGAACAATCAGTTGTATGGAAGCTATATGTTATAGTGGTCCGATTCTTCCGGTTCCGACAAATGATTAATACATTATAAAAATACACCCACCTACCAAATTTGATCCGGATATCTCGAAAACTGAGAGACTAGATTGCATACAAACAGACGGACAGACGGACAGACGGACATGGATAAATCAACTCAGCTCGACGTTCTGATCATATAAGTATACATTTTAATGGGTCTATCTCTTTTTGTTCTGGTACTTACAAACATCGGACCAAAGTTATAATACCATTTCATGCTCATGAAAGGTATAAAAATATAAATGGTTCAAAATTGTGAATATGTAGTGCGCTAATAACCATGACACGGGGTGTATGTTTGTATATAAGTCAAAGTTTCAAGCTTTATACAAAATTCAAAACGTTTTCATCAAAGTTTCGAACTTTTTAATTTTAATAGCTAGAACATTTTTGGATATGCAGTTTTATAGCTCAT
>NW_023479698.1:0-2322 GCF_013731165.1 Rhagoletis pomonella | reverse complement strand
GTCGGCAGGACAAGTGTTGAAAAAAAGATAAATAATGTAATGACTTAAAATGTTACAGCCGCCAAATTTGCCCCCAGAGGCTTATGCGACCAGCGCCATTTTCAACCCTGTAACTTTGGCTTCGCTAATTTCTCGGTCTCAATGACCTTTTCCATCATTCCAATTTGGCACCTCAGTTGTTGTGACCGGCAATTGGGGTACGTACCCTCGAATTTTGTTAAGTTGTAAATGATGATTAAGATTCTTTTAGTGGCTCTTTGATCAACATCGTTTTGTTGTTTAAAGTTTTTATTTTTTATAAACATATTTATGTAAATGTTCAACAAAAAATTGGCAAATTTGTATATTCTCTGCTGCAATTTTTTTTTCTTCCCATGCCACACCAGCGTCACAGCAGCGCAAGCTGTCAGTTTTCGTTCTATGTAAAAGTACTTGGCGCATTTGCGTTCGTCATTAAAAATTAATGTTTCCACTCGGGCAAGCGTAGCCCACTCAATTGTACAGAATGACCTTAACTTTAGCGCGAGCATGGCAAGCGTAGAGAGTGTGATGGATGTTTGTATGTAAATATACATATAGCTGGTCAACAGCGTACACTCACTTACCCGCCAACCTCGCGTTTGCTGCACGGGTTAAACGACCAACAATGCGATGAGCCATTAAACATCGCGAATGTTGGCACTAGGACAGCCTTTGAAGAATGAGTGGTGTGCGAGTTGGTTGCCAATTCAGTAAAAATGGTAATTTTTCCAACTGACCTTTTCGGTTTCACAATTAAAAACAGAATGTCTGATTATCTTCGGGGATTTCCTTTTACTTTGCATGAGTTTCTTTGCTCGTTCGTAATTTTTTGTGTGCAACTTTTTCGGTTGTTTTCATGATAAGGATTGAAAATATGATTACAAGTGGAAAAATACCAATGCAATTTAGTGAAATGTAAAGTTATTAAAGCAACGATTTTTTAGGGTAAATAATTTTTTTTTCGCTTCCATGGAATAATTAAAACTTGGAAAGATATAGTCCGTTTTGCTTGAGAGAAAAACTTGGTTGAATTTTTAACGAACTAAAAAATTGTTTGAGTAAATTAATTAAATTTTGTCAACGCGTCTTGGATGTGCCTACATCATACCTATAAGCATTCGGACTCATTTAAAGCGAGGAGAGTCTGAGTTGCAACCCTCATTGTGACAGAATAGAGGATATTTCCATTCTTAAAAGGGAGTCATATTGTAGTCTAAAATATGGCAAATTCCTGATTCTTAAAAACAAATAAATATTCTCTAATGTTACCCTCCAGATGCCCTACGACACCAGTTCGATTTTAAGTCTTGGAGCTATCGTTAAATAAAATTTTTACCCAGCTCGCCAGGAGAGTGTTTGGATTTCTCCACTGCTTCCAATTCCATTCCAAAAGAATGAATTCGATACATCGTCTTCATTGCCTACTCTTGGATTGCCAAATAAAGAGGTAGAACTAAGCCACTAAAAATAAGTAAATCCCAAAACACAAACACTCCTTTGAAGTCCGTTTACGACACCGTTCGACAGCTGAATGCTCCCAGTACATTGTTCTGAGTTCTTTTTCGTCAAACGCTCCACTAATGTCAGCGTTGAAAAGTATTCCTGCTACAATTAAATGTACTCTGGATATCTATTACCACATTTACATCTCCAGTTCTGCAAGAATCAGTCTCGGTATAGAATAAATTTTATTGCTGCCTTAGTTTCATAGCGTGGCTTAGTTTCGTGGATTAACTAGAAATGAGAGTGGATTACGAAAATTCTCGGATGTCCCTTGTGGATGCAACTTTTCGACGTGAACTTACGTCTTATTATTTGGTGCACGCTACAACAGGGTAGTGCTTCGAGACGATGTTGGCACCCGGATAGAGCGGACGTCATGACCGCTCGAAGTGCAGCTTTCTTCCGTAATCATAACGTGATTAATTTGGTGACTGTTCATCCATAGTGATTCTACTGACTACCGTGTTTAGTTCAGATTTATGCAAAAATTACAGATTTATGCAAAAATTTTTTACCGCCTCTCGGTATGATATTCAACCATTGGACAAAGTCATCTCACCTATAAGGAGTCCTCATTTCCGTTGTGTGGTCCAAGAGTTGTTTGGCATTCCAGTCGCTCTATATTAGGTTAGGTTAAGGGGGCTGCATTCATAAAACTTAGAAGAGAGGCAAACTTAGACCCAGTTGTCCCGCTGTGATACCAATTGCGAACTCGAATTCGAACTCGTCTGTTCACCTAGAAGTAGAACCAGTTGGTTAGGCTAGAATTCATGAGTGCTGAGGCGCTGGCGGAATGAA
>NW_023479697.1:0-2323 GCF_013731165.1 Rhagoletis pomonella | reverse complement strand
TGGTGCGTGGACAGTGGAGCGACATCACATATGTGTTGTGAGCGCAGATTGTTTCATACATTCAAAAATCACACAGAAAAGGTTAGTTTAGCGGGTGAAAACTTTATTGAAGCACAAGGCATTGGAACTGTGATTCTGCGATCAGGAAATGAAGATGTCATTATGAGGAATGTTCTGTACGTACCAGATCTACAGTCAAATCTGTTGGAAAGGCTTCAGCGTAGGGTGTAAAATTTCGCTCAACAAGCAATTATGTGTTATCAAAAACGCTGCAGGTAAAAATTTACTGAAGGCACGCAGATGCAATATCTGTTCATCTTTGAAAAAGCAACGAACAACTCATGTTTCTATTCCAACGCTAATGAGGTAATGAAATGGCATAACAGGTATGGTCATTTGAATTTTAAAAGTCTACACGAATTGTCAAATAAAGAGTTAGTACACGGTATGAAAATTACTAGCATTCCACAAGACATAGAATGCATTACGTGCATGAAAAGCAAAATATGCATGCAACCATTTCCTAGTGTATCCAACACTATATCTAAAGATCTTCTCGGATTGATTCATACGGATGTATGCGGTCCGATTAACAAAACTTCAATTGGTGGTTCAAAATATTTGCTAACGTTTATAGACGACAAGTCAAGATACATTTTCGTATACTTTCTAAAAACGAAGGACGAAGTTTTTCAAAAATTTAAACACTTTAAAGCCATGGTGGAATGCCAAACGGGGAAGAGGATAAAAGCTATTCGTAGCGATAATGGCCGTGAATTTTTAAACCGAGATTTTGACAATTACTTAAATGTGCACGGTATTAAGCGACAACTTACTGTACCATATACACCTCAGCAAAATGGTGTAGCTGAGCGTGCGAATCGCACTTTGGTTGAAATGGCGCGATGTATGTTGGTTCATGCAGGAATTGAAGAGAGTTTTTGGGCGGAGGCAATTTCCACCGCCGTATTTCTACGCAACAGATCGCCGACAAAGATACTTGTAAATAAAACTCCACACGAAGTTTGGTTAGGAAGAAAACCAAGAGTTAATTTTTTAAAAGTTTTTGGGTCTTTAGCTATTGGTCTAAATAAAAAAGAAAATCATAAGTTTCGACCTAAAGGTAAAGAATACTTTTTGGTTGGATATTCAGAGAATGCTAAAGCATATCGTTTGTATGATCCAATATCACACAAATTCATTATAAGCAGAGATGTAATGTTCGTTGAAAATTCTCACAAAATTAAAGACGTCAGAGATACAGTAGACGTGAGTGAGTTAATACTAAAAATTAATAAAGATGAGACTGCAACAGACGCAGAGCCACTAGTTAAACTCGCTGGAGGAGAGCAAGTAGATACCAGCAATATTCCGATATTAGAAGATGGTGAAATCGAAGAAACTCCTACTAATATGATAAGAAATGATGAAGATATTAAAATAGGAAGCGGAAGACCGAAAATAATTCGAACTGGCAGGGTTGGTCGTCCTAGAAAACAATATAATATATTGAATTCAATAGGTTATGGGCCCATAAAAAAAAAAAATAAATAAATAAAAATAAAAATCCCTGATTCTGTTGAAGAAGCATTGTCTAGCGAACATTCTGCAGAATGGCAGAAGGCCATGCAGTTAGAATATGATGCGTTGATAGCCAATAATACATGGACGCTAGAAGAGTTACCTCCACTTCAAAAAGTTGTTGGGTGCAAATGGGTTTTCGTTTTGAAGCGAGATATGGATGGAAATATTGAGCGATTTAAGGCGCGACTAGTTGCAAAGGGTTGCAGTCAGCATTATGGTATAAACTACCAAGAAACTTTTTCGCCAGTGGTACGCTACGAAACCCTTAGGATGATAATTGCATTAGCAGTAGAGCATCAAATGCATTTACATCAGATGGATGTTACAACAGCTTATTTAAATGGAGACCTTCATGATACAGTTTACATGAAACAACTAGAACATTTTGTTGATAAAAACTTCCCGAATCACGTACTCAAACTTAACAAGTCTTTATATGGACTCAAGCAGTCAGGTAGGGAATGGAACTCAAAGCTGGATTGCATTTTGAAGAAAATTGGATTTTCGCCATGTCCCAGTGAACCATATGTTTACACCAATCACTCAAACGGATGTTTCAATATAATTGCTGTTTACGTTGATGACATTATGCTTGCTTCAACAAATAAAACAGTTTTAATTAAAATTAAAAAGAAGATTGAAAATGAATTTAAAGTGGTTGATAAAGGACCACTGGGAATGACATTTGAGCGCAATGGTGAAACAGGAGCAATTACAGTCAGCCAATCAAATTATATAA
>NW_023479696.1:0-2323 GCF_013731165.1 Rhagoletis pomonella | reverse complement strand
ATTTAGGTTTAGCCTAAAACCATCCTTGGGACACGTGCGGCAGCTGGCAGTTTCAAAAAAATCGGTTTAGCCGCTCTCGGGCCTTGCGTAAAACTAAAAAACGGCTTTCAAAATATATATTAGCTGAGATATATTATCTATACTAATTATATAAAGAGAAGTCCCCTTTTTTTTTGTAACAGGTAATCTCGCGAACGGCTGGTCAGATTTTCATGAAATTTTGTATACAAATAGCTTTCGGTAACCACCATGTTTTAGGCTAAAAACATTTTACTTTTTTTCGGGTAGGTGGACCAGGAACCGGTCTAATCGAAAAAATCTTATTATAGTCCGATTTGCTTCAAATTTAGTACGTAAGTAGCTTTTTAGCATATATTAGCATATATGACCCATTTTTTCCGAGAAGTGGACCAGGGACCGATCTATTCCAAAAAATCGCATTTATGGTCCGATTTGCTTAAAATTCGGTACGTAAGTAGTTTTTTAGCATATATTAGGATGTATGGTCCATTTTTTCCGAGAAGTGGACCAGGGACTGATTTATTCGAAAAAATCGTTTTTACGGTCCGATTTGCTTAAAATTCGATACGTAGGTAGCTTTTTAGCATATATTAGCATATATGATCCATTTTGTCCGAGAAGTGGACCAGGGACCGGTCTGTTCGAAGAAATCGTATTTATTGTCCGATTTGCTTAAAATTCGGTACGTAGGTAGCTTTTTGCCTGGATAAGCTTATAGATTCCTGTTTTCCAATTTTTATACAATTTCGAATATAAATAGCTTTAAGTAACGACCATATCAAGGGGCGAATTCGTCACTAGGCAAGATTTTTTTGCGCCAATCAGAAACAACGGATACTGTCAAAATATAATTATAATATACTAGCAGACCCGGCGGACTTTGTCCCGCCCAAAATTTTTATATATTTTATTAAAACTTTCTGGTCCAACATTTTCACCAACAATTCACGTTTACGATTTTCATTGGCACATTCGTCTGCTAAGATTATGGTTTGGTGGTCATTTGCCGCTTTAAATAACCTAATAAATATCCGTGAAGAAGTTCTTGCAATTCTCCAGTTGTGCGGCATTTCATAGCACGGTTATTCGCAAAGCGAAATAAATTATTTTCTCTTCACTCCCTGGTGGCAACAATGACCCGGTTCTATAGTAAATGTCCTTGGTGGCACTTTCAAAATGGGTGCGAATCATTGTTCTACAGAAATGCAATATACATATACTTATTTCAGACGAAATACCTTAAAAGTTTGAACGCATAATAATATTGGAAAATCACATCCATTGGGCCAATCGCAACGCAGGAGCGTTCGATATACTCAATGGTGCAACAGGTCGATTTAATCTGACCTTCACGGCCCCTTTTCTCACTTGGCTATTTTTAGTAATAGCTCGACTTCAGCACCACTTGACAGCACGTTTTTGCAATAGTATTGCATATATATTTAAAACATTATCCAAATAGGATCATAAATAAAATTTTTAGTAATAACTCAACTACAGCGCCAACTGTCGGATTAAATTGTGAAACTAAACCATCCAGAGACCCACTCAAACACACAAAAAGTTTCGTTAAAATCCGTATAACCATTTAGGAGGATTTCACTCACCAACACACCTACAAAAGAATTAAAAAATATATTCAAAGACACACCCCCTTTTCAAATAGCCCAAATTTTCTCCATGAGTATGGGCTTGATTTCAACTACATACATATCTGAATACTTTCAGAGATATGCAGTATAAAAATTCGATTTATATAGGAGGTGCCACGCCCCCCTTTCCAACAGCTGCCCTCTTTCTTCATGAGTATGCGATTGATTTCGCATATCTCCATACCAAGTTCCAGAACTCTACCATGAACACTTCCAAAGATAGGCAGTATGAAAAATTCGATTTGTATGGAAGATGCCACGCCCCTTTTCCAATAGTTCCACTTTTTCCTCAAGAGTGGATTGCGTATATCTCCGTACCAAGTTCCAGAACTATACCATGAACACTTCCAGAGATATGCAATATGAAAAATTTGGTTTGTATGGAAGATGCCACGCCCCCTTTCCCAATAGTTCCAATTTTTCTCCAAGAGTATGCGATTTATTTCGTACATCTCCATACCAAGTTCCAGAACTCTACCATGACCACTTCCAGAGATACGTAGTGTGAAAAATTTGGTTTGTATGGGAGATGCCACACCCCTTTTTACAATAGCTTAAATTTTTCTCCAAGGGTATGCGATTGATTTCGTATATCTCCATACCAAGTTCCAGAACTCTACCATGCACACTTTCAGAGATATGTAGCATGA
>NW_023479695.1:1825-2323 GCF_013731165.1 Rhagoletis pomonella | reverse complement strand
AATTTAAAAACTAACTAATACAACTAAAGTAAAATCTGTGGAAAATTTACAATAAAATACTTTTTTCGCAAAATTTATAAAGGACCCTTTTATTTCTCAAAAAAAAACTGGGTAACAGTTATTCGTCGCCACGCTGTACATACATTTTTTTACTTTCAACCCCCGAATTGCTCAATTACTTCTATTTCTGCAGGATCGCCATTAGGTAAATTGTATTTCCAAAGATTTTTTCAAAATAAATAGCGATGAGGGATATTTCACCCGCCGGTGATAAGAAATCGCAATCACCATAACGCATATCACTAATATTACTGTTCACAATCACGTTTACATTCAAAATTACAATTCATAGTTTCGTTTTGTAGCAAATATGAAATATAGGTATATCCATTTACTTAAATGTAAACGGATTAAGAATCAAAGTGCTAGAAGAGATTTGAGCGTTTGGTACAAAAAGTATTTTTGATGTTGTACTTAAAATAGGCAAATTGTACTTTT
>NW_023479695.1:0-1725 GCF_013731165.1 Rhagoletis pomonella | reverse complement strand
CAAAGTGCTAGAAGAGATTTGAGCGTTTGGTACAAAAAGTATTTTTGATGTTGAAATTGTACTTAAAATCGGCAAATTGAACTTTTGTACATTTTAAAATTAATTGTACTGAAAAAAGTACAATTGTACTGAAAAAAGTACAATTGTACTTAAAATATCAACACTGTTTCACTGGCGCTGTACTTGCTGCAGCGTTGCCAGATTTGAGCGTACCCAATTTTTTACCGATAATAAATCATGCGAGGGATTTGGGTATTGGGCATTTTACAAGCCTATTAGGAAGTATACATATCTGTGTTCGTATAGAATAGTAGCTTATGTCGGAAGACTGGCTTTAGTATAATGAACCATTCGCAGCATACGATTGCGAAAGACTCACTGGCGCCGAGTCGTTGAAGAACTCTTGGAAAGTAAACGTAAAAGACGGTAATGTTAATGGCGATGCTAGCAAGTCAATATTCGTATAAAGTTTCATAAAAAAATTCCTTGTGGTTTAAAGAATATAGGAAATGGTACATTTTACTAAAGCCAGCCTCCCGACATAAGCTACTATTTCATACGAACACAAATATATTCGTCTACAAATAATGTTGATTATTTTAATTAAGTCCTAAGATAAGTTTGTGAATCTTATCAGTGTTCAATGTAGGAACCAAAAATCAATACCCTCGCCAATTAGAACTTTTGCTTTAAAAGAAAAATATACATAGCGTATTTACTCAATACTTGGTCTGGCATCACTCTTTGAGCATTGATGTGCTCAGCTCACTGTTGCCAAGGTCGTGCATTTTGCACTAAATTTAGTGCTTTTGGGAAACCAAAACGCCAAAATAATTGGAATTCAATGCTTGGTGCGGTATTTAGTGATGCTTTTTTAATTGAAGCACACCGAATGCATACATAAGTACATATGTATGTATGTATACACTATACACTAATATTCTACATTAAGATGGAATTCATTTACTGAATAAAATCTGAGGAATAGGTAAATTAAATATGTTTTGCGTTGTTATAAATGTGTTGAAATTAATTTATTAATAAAAACGTGAGGAAATAGATATGTATATACACTTTTTACTGAACATGATAAAAAAACTTGGCGCTTTTGTTTTGGAAAAATGGCCTTTTTCTGGTGGCCTGATGCCACACTGGCTCAGTTGTCGCAAAAGTACACATACATACACAAATTTTTACTTGAAAATAAGTGTGTAGTGGTTAATATGTATACGATGCCATCTCTGTACAGCTCACTTCACCTCGCCAGCACGCTCGCGTGCGCGCAGTTTGCCCGCGACGTCGACTGCGTGCACCTCTGCTGTGCATCCCTAATATAGACGAAGACTTTTAACATCACATAACCCCAGAGAAAAAAAACGCAGAGGTGTGATCTCCCACGAAACGAAATGTTGCCGATATCAGGGGCTTCAATTTCAGACAACAAAAAGTCCGTTAACATGCTGCGGTAGCGCCCGCCATTAACGGTTATGTTCTATCTGCGGCCAATATTCGAATGAAATTATTTTTAAAGGGTAAATGTGAGATATTGGTCTTTAAGGTTATAATAAAAGTGTTTTATTTAAAATTAAAAACAAAGAGGTTAGATTGATCACCCTATAATTCCCAGATGCATTGCTTTTGCTAAGTTGCGACAAAAAGGTCGGAAACTCCCATCGCCCTGACTGAGGTCTATAGCTCTTCTCCTGCGATGGTTTGGGTGCTGTT
>NW_023479694.1:0-2323 GCF_013731165.1 Rhagoletis pomonella | reverse complement strand
AACATGGAAAATTTACTGAAAAGACAGAAGGAGTTGGGCGATCTTGCAGAGCTGCAAGAACAGAAAATCCTTAGCGGCAAAATAAGGAAAGCTTCATGTCTCGAATATATTCAACGATTTCAAACAATGAGGACGGAATTTAATGGAAATCATGCCAAAATTATGGCTAAACCGAGCCAAGAAGCTGACGAATACATTGCCAAGAAGTATTACGAGCGTGTTATTCAGGTAATGGAAAAGTCCATTCAGCATTTAAAAATACAAAATGCAGCCGAAGATTTACTAACAGTAAGCGGCAACCAACTTAAGCCTGAATCGATGGGAGAAATGAGTGAGTTCGAGCCATCAGGTACTAATTCCGACGTAGAAAGGAGATTACAATGTCGAGGAAAGAAGCTCAGAATGACCATAGCAGAAATTCAACAAAATGAATTGGATTCTGTCGAAGAAATAAGAGAATTCAAAACTAAGCTTCAAATACAGTTTGAATATGTAGAAGAAGCTTTTTCTGCAACTCGCAGTGTCCATTTAAAAGCCATTACTAAAGACTCAATAGAAGAACAAATGGAGGACTTCCGAGAAAAATACAGCGTTAACATTGAGAAGTTAACAGATAAATTGAAAAGGTGCACGCCAACACAAGCTGTGTCATCTACTATGAAACTACAGGAGATTAAGATTCCGATATTTTATGGCGAGATGAATCAATGGTCATCATTTAGCGATCTTTTCCAAGGTTTGGTGCATAATTCGAAGCACTTTACTGAAGTAGAAAAGATGTTCCGGCTGAAGTCGTCATTAGGAGGAGAAGCTGGAAGATTAGTTCAGCATTTACCGGTAATCGAATACAACTATGAAGCCGCTTGGCAAATCCTCCAGGAAAGATATGAAAACAAAAGGCTGCAATTCACAACACAAGTGGACAGACTTCTTGATCAACCAACAGCAAATGGGAAAAGTGCGGCAAGCATGAAGCAACTTTTGGATACCACCAAGGAATGCATTTATGCTCTTAACGGGCTTAAATTGAATTTAAATGACGAGCAAGCAATTATAGCTCGGATAGTTGTTCGGAAACTAGACGAAGAAAGTCTCCGGTTATATGAGCAGAATGTCAGAAAACTAGGGATATCCAAAGCCTAGATGATGTTTTCCGTTTTCTGGAGCAGCAATATCAAGCTCTAGAAGCTATACGAGACAGGAAAACAACTAAATGGAGCAATCAAAAGCAGCCACAACGAGCACCCACATTCTTTACAGCTGCACAAAAGACCTGTATATATTGCAAGATTCCTGGGCATCAAATTGTTGAATGCAGAAGGTTCCAGGCATTGACTACGATGAATCGTAGAGGTTTCATAGTAAACAATAAGCTATGCAATATTTGCCTCGACCAAGTATATGAAGGCAATTGCAAGAATAAGAAAAAATGCAGTAAGTGTGGAAGAAATCATCATAATTTACTGCATTACAATGAATTCCAGAAGGAAAAAGGAGCAGGTGAAGAAAATGCTATAAAAAAATCATCCACTATGATGACAAAAAAACTCCGAAACAGCAATACTTCTAGCAACAGCCCAGATAAGAGTGAAGGCGGCAAATGGAGAGTACGTGACATTGCGAGCACTAATCGATCAAGGATCACAGAAGACTACCATTTCTGAAGAAGCCGCTCAAACAGTACACTTACCAAAGAGAAGAGAAGTAACTGAGCTACAAGGGCTAGGAAATACTACAGTGGGAGTCTCCAAATTTAAAGTCAACATTGAAATCAGGCTAAGATTCCTAAGCAACGAAGTGTACAATGTCGAAGCACTGATTTTGCCGAAATTGGCGAGTGCACAACCTGATAAAACATTTAAATGGGATATAGAACAATGGAGAAACTATACCTTAGCTGATCCCAACTTCAATAGGTCAGATCGAATCGACGTCGTTATTGGAGGAGATGTATATGCTGACATATTAGAAGAAGGCATATTTAAGGAAGATCGAATACTAGGCCAAGCTACGAAATTAGGATGGATATTGTCGGGAGTTTTACAACAACCGAGAAAAAATGGTAGAATTCTAGCGGCGGTGACCACAACGTTGGAGAAGTTTTGGGAAATAGAAGACACCACATCACCAACATATATAGAAGATGATGATGAATGTATGAAGATATTTGATAAAACGACAACAAGAGATGAAAATAATAGATTTGTCGTCAATCTACCTTTTAAGAAAGAAAAAAGAGTTAGGCGACTCTCGCAAACAAGCAATAGCGAGGTTTCTTAATCTTGAGAAAAAGTTGGCTTCAGATGACAACCTAAGAAAACAA
>NW_023479693.1:0-2324 GCF_013731165.1 Rhagoletis pomonella | reverse complement strand
GTTCATGCAATAACAACAATTAACAATACTTGTTAAGGCAACTAAAATACTGTACACAATTGATCTCTGTTTTACAAACTTGACTTGCAGCTTGCTGATATGCACTTGCAACTGACTTGTCTCCGATGCTTCTCCAAATGTTCACAAATGACTTAGAGTCATCGCTTATTTTAACTTATACGACTGCCGCGAATGAAAGAACGTTTTCAACTTTGCGCCGCCTAAAAACTTATTTGATATTAACTATGAACGAAGATCGTCTCCATGTGCTAGCTTGTCTCAATATTCATCGCAATCTGGATGTTAAATTTGACTCAGTATTAGAACAATTTGTATCTGTTCTTTGGCGAATTGCAATACTGAAAGCAGAATAATTTAGTAAATAACGCATCATGCGGCTTTTCTTTGAGTTGTGGTGAATTGTATCCATAATTAAATACAATATGCTGAATACTCTAAATAAAACAATGATATTCTTGGTTGTTACGAATGACTTTACATAAGAACATTAAAAGATTAACAATTGTTTGTTTTTGTGTTAAGATGGCATCGATTTGTTAGTGCATATTCTTACAAATTACGCTTTAAATGCATATATAACGGACAAATCACTCCACAATTGCAAGATGATTTGATGATTCCATGCCACTATTGGCTACTGATTTCGTCGAAAATTATTTAAATGTCACTGAAGCGAACCGGTTCACGAGTATCCCTGAACCACGGCTAGGTTCGGTTCAAGTGGTTCAATTTCTTTATGCTAAAGGATACAAATATTACAAAAATATGACAAATCCATAATATAAATATTAAATATATATTATGTATAGAGGTGATTTTTCTTTTGTTTATTTATTTTTACTTTTTTAAGCATATAAATAAGTCCAAGTTTTAAACTTTGTGCAAAAATTATAAATATTCTGCAAATCTTCATTTAAATCGAAACATTTTAATACGAATTTCTGGGAAAAAGTTTTAAGTGTTAAGTTGATTTTTTTTTTTTATTTTAAATTTTCTTGACAATTTTGAAATTTTTTGTATGGAAGAAAATGTATAATACCTTCAACAAAAAAATTATTTAAAATCCACGCCATCAAGGCGAAATTAAAAAAAAAAAACTGTTAAAAAACTTTTTAATGTTTGAACAAATGGTGAGCCTAGTCTAGTAGACAAAAACAACATAATTAGAATTTGGAATTGACCCTCAAAATCTTGGCTTAATGTTGAACGCCCCTATTTTCGGTAGGTTGGGGCTTACACTATGTAGGCCTTAGTTTCATAGGTACAAGTATGCCTATGGTCAAAATAATATGAGTGCGGCATTTGACTGTTTTTTCTTTTGTTGGTTTAATGTTCCCAAATTTTATATAAAAGTATAGCTCGTTATAAAATAACAAGCATATAAATCCAAATTTCAAACTTTGTACGAAAATTTGAAAAACTGCAAACTTCAACAACGTTGCATCAAGGCTCTAAACTTTTTAATCAGAACTAACAAAAATTAGAGTTTTTGAAATTTTGTTTTTGCCGGCGTTGCACATAGGGGTATTTGGCCGATTTATGCTGCCAAAATTATTTTTACGAATATATCAACTCGAAATTTTTATATTCGTAAAAATAATTTTGTCAGAATATTAAAAAAAAATATTTTTACGAATATAAAATTAGGAAATTTACGAAATTTTTAGGAAGGACGTGTTGTGACATATAGAATTGTAAATGTTTAAAATCGAATAAATAGAAGGGGACGACGTCCAATTGTTCCATCAAAGCAAAGAAAATAAAGTTGCTTAACGTTTGACATCGATAGACTCCATGTTGGCGTGGTCCGATTGTAGGAACACGCATATTTACGTGTTCTTCTCGGCGGGTAGAAGGTTTATATCTAGGATAGATAAAACATGAACAGAGTGGCCACCTGTTAAATTTTTTTTTTCAGTTAGTTAAATGAATTGCTGCAATACGGGTATCATTGAAAATGGGTTTGAAAAGGCTTCATCTCTAAGGAACCTCCCAAGGTTTCCACTGTTTTACAAAATCAAATTCAACTGTAATTTAAGGAATTAGATAACTCAAATATGTATTACAGTATAAGTAAGAAAATGTAATAAAACTACATTTTTGTTATAATAACAGTAATAAAAAACAGTCTTATTTATTGTTAAGGGAATGGTGTAAGTATTATCTTGGAGTAAATTAGCGTCCTTAATTACTGCAACATCGGAATTTCATATTTTCAACGTATTGCTTTTCCATATCAAGGTTATTAAGTGCAACAATTTGGTACAAATTGATAAATCGGTTACCGAGATATATCCAAAAAA
>NW_023479692.1:0-2324 GCF_013731165.1 Rhagoletis pomonella | reverse complement strand
TCTCCTTATACTCTTCACTTTCACTAAGTCTCAAGTGGTCATAAAAATTTATCACTTCCCTGCATCTTGTCAGCTGCACCCAGTCTCTAACGTAGCCTCCGCGCTCAAGAGAAACAGCTTCTATCTAGTGCCTCCTCTATGCCTACCTCCAGACATAAAACTTCAACCATGGCTTCCTAGTAGCAACAGAATGCACGCTCACACTCTCGTTGTCCACTTTTACCATAGTCCGCAACATCTCACCGTGCCTACGCAGCCTATTAGTTACACCGGACGCACGCTCACGTCCTCGATGTACACTACCGCTAACGCCTTCCGCACCTCGATGTGCTCACACGAGATTATTTCCCCGGCCCTCCAGCCGCAACTCACTACTGCACCGCTACTGATCTCTTTCCGCTGCTAGACTGACTGCACAACCTTACCCTGACTATGATAATCAACCTACTGTTTCGAAACTTTGTTGGCAATTACCAAGCCAGTACCGTTCAAATCTTTGCATATTTCGAACAATAATGCTTTTTAGCCTCACCTGTCATAGAAAAAACCGATTACAAATTTTTGCGCGCCTTTCATAACGTCTTAACCTTTTTTAACTATCTTTAACTTAATAAAAAAAATACACTTTGCATAAAATAATCCTCAACTCACAGTCAACTAACTTGGTGAAATAATGTTTAATGACATTAGTTACACCTTCCTTAATTTAACACGAAACATTTAAGTTTACTCTACAGGCACCCTTTATCCGACACTCGGAATCACTGCAACTTACAGTCTTCTAACCGGTCACGGTCCATGCTTACATCTAACTGATTATCTAAAACAGAGGTTACAAAACATTAATATACAACATATTTTATGATATTTGATGATATCGATAATATTATAAAACAATATTAAACAAACAAATTCGATTTTAAAATTCATTACATGCTCCTATACAAACAACTTGCATGTAATAGTACCGCACATCAGCTTAATAATTTTTAACATTCGCTCCTCACATTGGCTTCACAACTGTTTGCTTTTGCTCTTCCCTATTTCAATAACTTTTCGTACCACATACTAATATATATTTTAATTAAATTTTCTATTTTTGCTTTTAAAATGAGTCAAACTATTCACCTGTGCATAGAACAAAGTTAAAGGAAATGCATACAAATTGTGAAAGCTAACACTCTAATAGAATTTCATTTTTACTTATTCTGCAATCAGCGTGTCACTCTAATGTTGCTTGCTGCCTCACACGCCGCCGTCCTTTGGTTTTAGTAGTCTTCCTTCTTTTTATAAAAATGTACTGTACATGGCTTTATGTTTGTCAAGCCCAGTGGCGCCGTTAGACGTACCGTTTCGCTGCTATGAGGTACCGCTTCGCTGCTCTGAACTAGCGCGTCGCTGCTCTAAATTAGCGCCGCTGCTTTAACTAGCTCGCCGATGCTTTAAACTCGCCCTTCGCTGCCCTGGCTTCGCTGCTGTGAACTACCGCAATTTCGGTTGATGCCGACGGCGTCGTCACTTAGCGGTTTGCTGTACCGTAAGCACAAAATCCTTGCCCACCTCGGCAAAGCGGTAAAACACACCGTCTTTATGGCCACACAATACTCTTTACTTACGTGCGTATGTACCACTGTCGTTGCTTTAATTTTCCCCGCTGGCTAGCGTGCTGAAAATTTGATGATTTTCCACGCTTGCAAATCGGCTACTTCATCCTGCTGAAATTGTGGCTGCTTTTAAATTTTTTGTGCGCACGCTGCTTTTCGAAAAAATGTTTGCTAAGCGCGCTGCTTCTCTTCGTTGAAAAACTGCTATTGTACGCGTGCTTGTTTTTCACGCCAACTTTAGCGCACCGTAATGTCAGCGCTGCTCTGCCTCTGCCCAACCCGACTTTGCTGTCTCCGCCTAGCTGTTTCGCACACGCTTTTTCAAAAAATTTTAATTTATATGAAATTCCTAGAGTGGATTCGTATCTCACTCTGACACCAATTGTAGGAATGGCCTTCCCGTTTCATCCTCTTCGTATACAAAAACGCGGCTATTTAGTTTAATAATTTAATATTACATACTGTTTATTTAACAAAACGCACATATTACAATTCAACAACTTAACACTAGCAGAACATTGTTCTGCGCTTGATGGCGGCTGACAATGCAATGTCCAGTCTGATCTGTTCGTATCATTCTCTTCTCTATCGCCTTTCGTTAAATAGTTTGATAAGTTAGATTCCTCTATTCGTTATGTAGGGCTGCATTTCTATGTTACTAACTCTGAATGGCCAATTAGTCCTAGCATCGTAAGTACTGTCCGTAAACTAATCCCACAT
>NW_023479691.1:0-2324 GCF_013731165.1 Rhagoletis pomonella | reverse complement strand
TATGTACATATGTAAATATGCTGTTCACACGTATTACATATGTACATTAGACTGGGTCGAAAAAAAAAGTTGCTAATGTCCGCCCCTAAATTTAAAGATTATGTTGAGAGGGTTCTGGAAAAATTTTTTTTTTTTTTTTTAACCCTCCGAAATACAGCCGAAATGGTTTTTTCGTTGTAACTTGGTTATTTGACGGCCGATTTTTAAAATTGATATGTCATTATTTTTGCCTTGAGAAGCTTCACTTTTCGTTCTTATGTCTTTTTAAGCTTTGAAGTCGCGTTCGCATGATAAGGGCAGAAACAAAATTTTACCCCCCCTAAAGTATATTTTTTTCCTTACCAAACGAAAGTACTTAAAAATTCAAGAAAATGTTGCCTTCAAACTATATTACTAAAATAATCAACAAAAAAGTTATTTCACTTACAATATTTATTGCTACTTAAGCAAATTTTGGCGCGAATCAAGGCTTTTATATTGGTCTCGGCTTTCTAATTTTGCAAAAATGTGGCCCAGGCGCTTTTCATCAGTGACAGCACTTGCAGACTCACTAACAACACGCACAAACCGTTCGGTATTCTGGGAATGACAGAGGAACTCTAAAAAAAAATGATTTAAAAGTACTATAAGACCCGTGAAGTTTTTAGTTTGAAGATATTTACCTGGGATATTTATCACTTCATTTTCCGAAAATTGAAACATTGTAAGTTCACTATCTGGGTAGAACTGCACACAAGGGGGTTCCGTAATCTTAAACTGACTCCAATCGATCATGCTGACATACGACTTACTTTCAAAGTTTATTACGCCACGCTTTGGGACCTTGAACACGCGAAGCCCTGCTGGTGGATATTGACGTGCTGTTTTGATTTTTTCGTACCCATCATTACGTATCTCTGGATCAGCGTCGGTTATCATGGCTAATAATATATTTTCTGGGTGAAAATAATATGCATTATTTTCTATAGCTGAACGTATAATGGCTAGTATGAACTCTACTTGCACTAGGGCAATCACATTGTCGATTTAAGTCCATAATGCACTTACACTTTGAAATTAACAATATTTTATTCCATTCCTGATCATTATATTCATAAGGATGTTTTTTTACATTGTAATAACTTTGAAGGAGGCTTTCAATGTTTCTCCGGAGCGTAGTTCTTGTAACTATAGGGATGTTTGCCTGCTGCCACAACTTTGAAATTGTGTTCATAACTATTGGCAAATATTCATTGAGACTTCGATTTTTTGGAACACTTGCAGAGCCGTAATATTTAAGGAACAAAAAATATTCAATAACACCACGTTTCGTAGGTAACATTTTAATATCAATATCGCGCTTAACGAAAGCCATTTTTAAATTGCACACACTGTTAAGTCACTTTTTAATTTTATTTCACCAGCACAATTTATGGTATTAATTATAAATTATTATTATCAATACGAAACAACAGGTTTGACTCACTTATTTACTTTGACTTCCACAATTTATAAAATTTATTGGCATGATTAAATTACAAGAGGTTAGCTCGCTATTGACAGCGTCAGTTTTGCACTCCCCGGGTTGCTGATGCGACGAAAACAAAGAGTATGAATTTGGGAAAAATCGTAGCAAAAATGTACCTAAATTGGTACGAAAGCAGTGAGATTAAATTTCCAACTAAGAAAACTGTTGGAGGAATTTGTGGGGGCGAATTTTGTTAGCTGACCTAACCATGGGTAAACGACTTCATAGCTTAAAAGGAAATGTGATGACATGTTAATTTTAAAAATCGGCCGTCAAATACCCAACTTTCAACGAAAAAACCTTTTCGGCTGTATTTCGAAGGGTTAAAAAAAAATAAAATAAAAATTTCGAAATCCTCTCAACATAATCCTTAAATTTAGGTTACTCTGTTGCATAAAAAAAATCAATTTTTGTTGTACTGTGTTATTATACTTACATCTGAAACTCATGTTGACCTGTGATATTAAAAGTGCTATAACTCCTTTGTTTATTATTTTAGTAATATAGTTTGAAGGCAACATTTTCTTGAATTTTTAAGTACTTTCGTTTGGTAAGGAAAAAAATATGCTTTAGGGGGGGTAAAATTTTGTTTCTGCCCTTATCATGCGAACGCGACTTCAAAGCTTAAAAAGACATAAGAACGAAAAGTGAAGCTTCTCAAGGCAAAAATAATGACATATCAATTTTAAAAATCGGCCGTCAAATAACCAAGTTACAACGAAAAAACCATTTCGGCTGTATTTCGGAGGGTTAAAAAAAAAAAAAAAAATTTTTCCAGAACCCTCTCAACATAATCTTTAAATTTAGGGGCGGACAT
>NW_023479690.1:751-2325 GCF_013731165.1 Rhagoletis pomonella | reverse complement strand
AAAAAAGGTAAGGCTAACACTTTTTTATGGCATATTATTATTGGTAGAATATTTAAGATTTAATGTTTCATTTCATTTGCTTTAATAAATCTTATAGCCAGGGAACGGATTTTACGGAAATTGCCTTTTTTTCGATTTTTTTTCGATTAAGAATGTCCACGATTTAGCTTTCCCTGATTCCATATATACACATTTGATGTTCCCTTTTTCGACTTTTTTAAGATATTTGCTTTTTTTGCCTTTTCTACCTTTAAAAAAGTGATTATAACATTTACAATTTTTTTTTTAAGATTAAAAAATATACACATGTCCATGCGGCTTATACAGGGACCTCTTGCCAAATTGGTGTTGGAAAAATTCAAAGCCGTTTTCTCCGCTAACGTAGGCTTGGAGACAATAAGGGGTGTGGATACAATTGTAAAGGGCGAGGAAAACGTTTCAAACGTTCCATATTTAAATTGGGCTCCACTTGTATCAACTTACGTCGAGCGCACATTTAGTACATTCAAGGCTTTTCTTCGCGAAAATCGAATGAAAATGCTGCCAGAAAACTTCAAAATGCATCTTGTGGTTCAATGTTACTACAACTATACAGATTAAAGTTTTATGAGTTAGAAACTCGAAAGGATAAAATGGTCAAAGATTCAAAGTAAAAAATTTTCATATAATGAAACTAGTTCATAGTTTTTCTCTTTTTACTTGTAATATAAACATTTCTAAAATAAATGTTTTTTTTAATTGTTCTTCGTATTTTATGGCTTTTTTTTGGTGGCTTATTTTGTTTTTTTTGCAATACCTAGTGCCTTTTCCTGCCTTTTTCGCTATTATATGCCCCTTTATGTATTTACTCGGGGTTGCGTCTAAGTAAGCGTATTCATTAATTTTAATATTGTTTATTGTTACTAGTGTTCGCCCAGCGGTTGAAATTCAACCGATAAAATTAAGGATAGTTTATGTAAGTTGAATGAGCTAAAATAACATTAGTTGGAATGGGTTAAGTGGAGGGGAGTTTAGCTTAGTACTTGGCATAACATAACATAACCATAACATAAGAATAAATAACATAACATATGAAGCATAACACACCACAATATAACATCGCACACTCTTCAGTTGTATTTCCTTTTTATCCCTTTTTTCGCCTCTATCTAAATCTTATTTATTTTGGTTCATTTTATGCCAAATGATGTTGCCTTTGATGCCACATCAAGTGATATCATGTCATGTGGTGAAATTGGGTGTAGGAGTTACGGTGTGGTGAATTTAGGTGTGGTGGATTCAGGTGTGGTGAGTTAAGTTATGGTGAGAAAGTTGAGGTGTGGTGAATTAAGGTGTGGTGAATTTTGGTGTGGTGAGTTGAGGTGAGTTAAGGTGTGGTGAGAAAGTTGAGGTGTGGTGAATTAAGGGTGGTGGATTTAGGTGTGGTGGATTTAGGTGCGGGGAGTTAAAGTGTGGTAAATTAATGTGTGGTGAGCTCAGGTGGAGTAAGTTTTTAAGTTAAGATGAGTTAAAGTTAAGGGGTTATGATCTTTCTCCTTATCTTCATCTTCATCTTCATCTTCATCTTCATCTTC
>NW_023479690.1:0-651 GCF_013731165.1 Rhagoletis pomonella | reverse complement strand
TTAGGTTTCTTTACTTTTATTCTAATCTTTGCCTTTATCCCTTTCTTCTTCTACATATTCAACTTTACCTTCTTCCTTGCATGAATCTTAATCTTCGTAAATCTGATTTCTAAACTGCTGCTTAGCAGATTTCTTTAATTCAGTATCAATATTAAAGCAATGTCATTGATGCCACATAAAGTGATATCATGTCGTGTGGGGAAATTGGGTGTGGTGATTTGCGATGTGGTGGAATTGGGTGTGGGAGATACGGCGCTATGAATTCAGGTGTGGTGGGCTTAAGAGGTGCGGTGAGTTTAAGTGTGGTGAATTTAGCTGTGGTGAGTTGAGGTGTGGTGAATTTAGGTGTGGGGAGTTAAGATGTGGTGAGTTGAGGTGTGGTGAGTTAAGGTGTGGTGAGAAAGTTGAGGTGTGGTGAATTACGGTGGTGGATTTAGGTGTGGGGGGTTAACGTGTGGTGAGTTGAGGTGTGGTGAATTAAGGTGTGGTGAATTTAGGTGTGTGGAGTTAAGGTGTGGTGAGTTGAGGTGTGGTGAGTTAAGGTGTGGTGAGAGAGTTGAAGTGTGGTGAATTACGGTGTGGGGGTTAAGTTGTGGTGTGTTTCATCTTCATCTTCATCTTCATCTTCATCTTCATCTTCATCTTCATCTT
>NW_023479689.1:0-2325 GCF_013731165.1 Rhagoletis pomonella | reverse complement strand
AGCAAGTATTGTAAAATTGTTTGTTGTACAATAAAGTTAATTGTACTGCCATTTGGTCATCGTTAGCCTTTATTTAACAATCCAGCGATACGAACCGGAAGATTTGGGAAATCCGGACGAGGGTTCAAGGATAATCGTAACAATACAGAAGACGCATGTCGACTATCGAACCAATTTGAATTCATGGCACGAGCGGTAAGGCAAGCAAGGGTATCACAAGCGGCGCTGCCTCGTTACTTTAGCAGTATTTTCACTCGGCTGACGCTGTTAATTCCATCGTCGCCAGAGTGTCCAGATTGTTTAACAAAAAGGCGCAATTTCTTAAAAAAAAATCACCAAAAATCGCCAATTTTTTTTTTTAATAAAATTCATGAAATCGATTTAACAAATCTTTTATTTTAAAAATGAGATCTTGTTATAATATAGTTTTTAAGACCAAAAACGAATATAATATCTTCAGAGGGTAATAATAAATAACACAAATCACTTATATAATAGTGATGTACAAACAATTTTCTTTAAAAATACGCATACTTTTTAAAAATATTTGTTTCAACATATTTTGCAATAGGACTGCGCAATTACTAAATTTTTTATAACTCATATTAATTGATTAGCCGCACAATCCGCTTTTAAGAGCTCGGCGCTAAAAATTAAATAAAACCCTATAATAAGGCGAGATCAGCTATTTCCACAATTTCTTCAAAATCCCCTATAGTGTCTGAATGATTAACATTTCTGTTGTTGTCATATATTGAGCTTTTCAACCTAGATAACATACTGTTTGATATTGGAAACGTTTTGCAGCAGAAACTATTATTAGCCTTCATATAACACTTTATTCGAGCTATTGAATTAAGGCTTTCCAACCTCATCCTATTTCGAATCTTAGTTTTTGTTGAATTCATTATAGAAAAAACGCGCTCAACAAAAGCGTGTGAGTGCGACAAGGATAATAATATGAATTTACTTATATTTCCAAATTTGCGGTTTTCACTCCGTAAGCAATTATCCAAAATTCTTCAGAGTCAGATGGAATGGTTCTGAGATAAGTTAATCCATGGGAAAGTTAAAAGCTTTAAATATTCAGTTTCCACTGCTTTTCTTTCCTTCAAAGTCAAATAGTGAATTGTTAGGTCTCTGAAACTCGCCGTCTTGTGATTCCCACACTTTTCTGGTGACAAAATCAAAGTTTTTTAAAAGTATTTAATTGACTGAGTAATCGTTCCAAAAATTCTTCGATCAGAGTGATTAAACATTTTTGACAGTCTTTTAATATGTTTCTTAAGTAATGTGACCAACCGTACTTCTTTCGGAAGTACAGTAATTATTTTTTCGCTATTGTACCTCGTACTTCGAAGTACAGTCAAATGTACTTCTTTGCGATATTTGGTACTTCTCCGATCTGCTGGATGATCGTCACATGGCCTGGGCGATAAATTCATTCAAACCATTAACAATTTCGCGTTTAAACCTACATAATAAAGCTTACCTACCGCTCACTTCGTGACAGAACTGTCGCGGCGGAGTGGGGGTCGTCTGCACTTAGTGCAGAGTCAATAGGAGCACTCCACAATGTGTTGTTCCCTCTCCCCTGCTCTAGATTGCGGTTGTAAACCACCTTCTAGAGGAACTAGGAAAAGTGGGCTGTCGGGTGATCGCCTAGACGATGGGGAACTTTAGGTTAAGGTACGATTTCTGTACACCCTTTTTTATCTGACTCAAGGTTACCTGAACCAGGTAATTAGGTGGGCAATCAACGGCGGCTGTCGTAGAATCCTAATATTGAGGAAAGGGTAGGAACGGTGTCGGTTGCCTTGTACTTCTGTAGGGGAGCTATCGGTAAAAGTTGGGGTCTCTTGCCGAAATTAATTCATTAGCTCTAGGAAACCAGATTTAAGCATATATTATTTCAAGGAGCCCTTGTCTGGTGGTACTCACTACAATGGCGCTTAACACAAATATGTTGAAATCGGCGCCTGAGGATATTGCAGACAGAATTGTCGCAGCACGAGCTGCTATTAGGCTCAGGTAAACCGGAAAGAAAACTTTTCTCTGCTATAGCAAATGTTTTCATAGGGCACTTTAAAACACGTTACCTCTCAAGGGCTAGTGATGGGTGTTCTGACAGGCCATTGTGCACTTGGTATTCATGCGGTGAGACTAAGAATTTCGACTGATCATTTTGTGTCAGCTGTCAAGAGGAAGATGAAGTGAATCTCCACACTTTCTTTTAGACTGTCCAACCTTCGCGAGACTAAGATGGAAGCATTTTTGCTCTGAACAAACACTGAGCTCTCAGGGATCGAAATTAGCCGGATTCGA
>NW_023479688.1:0-2325 GCF_013731165.1 Rhagoletis pomonella | reverse complement strand
AATTCTCAAGTAAATGTAAACAATGCCTCAGAAACTTTAGATGCACTGAAGTTTGCTAATACTTTCACAAAAATCGCCGTTTTTTTAATTTTCGCTATTCATTTTTTTATAAATCATATATTTTAAGATTTAACGTAATGAAACCACGTTTCCTGTCGAAAAATGTATTGTTGAGAAAATTTACTATTTTACAGTTTATTTTATCCTCCCATTCGGCTTTGTTTACTTTTACTTGAGAAATTTCATCGCCGCCGGGAATGCGGAATCTTGTATTACACATCATTCTTGTTACCATATAGTGTTTAGTGTTGGATAATTTTTGCTCTTAAAACTAAATAAATTATGTCGAGCAAAAATAAAACTAGGCACTCAAAAACGCGAATATGTGGTAGATTTCAGACCTTGTGTGGTAGATGTGGTAGATGCTGAAAAAAGTGGCAGAGCTACCACAATGTGGTAGAAGTCCGATCACTGGATGGAGCGCCAACTGGCGGGTGAAATTGTGAAACTACACTATCCAGAGAGCCACCCAAAAACACACACAAAAACTTCGTTAAAATCCGCCCGGGATTTCACTCACAGAAGAATTATATAAACGTTTGTACGGCGCCACGCCCTCTTTTCAAATATAACATTGATTTCATATATCTCAACACCATGAACACTTCCAGAGATATGCAGTATGAAAAAATCGGTTTATATGGGAGGTGCCACGCCCCCTTTATATATCGATTTTTTTATCCTATTTGAATTATTACAATAGGGGTATCAATCGAAATGGTTTTGAAAGGGCTTCATTTCAAAAATACATGTAAGGGGTTTCCATCTGTTTAAAATCTCAAATTGAATTCAGGGGAAAAGTTAATTGAAAAAGTATGTATAATCTGCTTTGAAAACGGTTTACGTATAAATTTGAAGTTGCGGTCAATTAATTGTTCATTATTTCGCAAATGAATTGAATATCAATGAACGCGTGCTATATATCTACACTTTTTTTGCACAGTTGAAGTCGTAAAGGTGTTTACCTTACCGCCTATTACCTCTATTAACGACATTTGCAGTAACAAAAAATGTAAACAAACAATTAATGACGCTTACGTTAAAATTGCATGGGCTGTAATTTTGCAACCGTTGCTTACATCGTTACCAAACTTTGGCGGGCGATGCGGCTTATAACTTACTACCTAAATGCATCAGAAAGTGAAAATCTCAAATTTTGTCGCTTACGTTATTTTGGCGGTTAAGGCTCGATATGTAAATACATGCATATGTACAAAAGATGCAAGCTGTGCAATATGTGAGTTCCAATTACCCGCTTCGAATTTTCGGTTAAAGGGTTAACTAATGTAAGCGAGCTCGCAGTTCGTATGGCTGCAGACGACTGCCTTGAAGGATGAGTTCAAGGCTGATCTTATTTTATTGTCGTTTTCCTACATTCGTAGAATTTTTTCCTGAGATCTCCCGTTTTCTTGAGATCCATTTGGAACGATGGGAGAGTATTCAACTTTTTGCCTGGCGCTTTAGGCCTGGTCTAAAGGATATTCCATAGTCGTGTGTTCTCGGCTTCAAAGTAAAATTCGAATTCAAATTGCTTTTACATAGCAGTATTGCGAATATACATATATGTATTTAATTTAAATTAATATGGAGCATATAATCGTACCAGAAGTTGAGAGAAATTTAAAGTTAGTAGTGAAGTTATTAGGACTATTGTAAATAAATATCTATAATTTTGAAGTAAATAAAAAAGACACTAACAAAAACTTATTTGGTTTAATTTGGAATACTGAAGAAAGTATGCAAAATTTAAAATATTTATTTAATATTTCATATGTACTACAAAACTGTTGATGCGAAAAAGAGTACTAAATTTAGTAGTTAGTAGGCCTTCATTTCTTCCCCATTTATCGCATTTCCATATTACAACCTTTTGTAAGGGAGCCGTTGAAACGTGCTGTCACTACGTACAACGTCTTGTATAATTGCACCATGCTGTAGCTCAAAAACAATTCAACGACATTTGCTTGTTTGAAATGAAGGATTGCTATGTACATACATACACACATACGTATACACATTCCTCACAACCCAGCAAACAATCAGGTTTGATATACATTTGAGAATGATTTGAAATCAACAGCTTTCTCAATAAAACGGGGAGCTTGATCTCCATTTGAGAATATGGTTAACTCTCAAATCAATTTCAAAGGATATTTATCAATTGTACTTCAAATGTGGAAATAAAATTTATTAGATATAGAAAATGTATACAGTATATTTTGCTTTGCTGCCTATATGCTTAAGTGCACATTTAAGATACCTACC
>NW_023479687.1:0-2325 GCF_013731165.1 Rhagoletis pomonella | reverse complement strand
AAATATCCGTAAAAGCTGGTATATCCTGGTATATCTGCTCAATCACAGCTAATGTGCCCTTGTGTTTTTTCACCATTTTGTAAATTTTATCAATTGCAATTACTTCCTTTTGGAGCCTTTCTTGCCACCTGCAGCTAGTTTTTGTTTTTCAGCTTTAGTAGCTACCTTCGACGTGATTTCCTCAACAGGTGCCAGTGCCGATACGTGCTTGTTAAGTAGCTGTAATAGTTCAAGCGTTGTAAGATTTTCACTGATAAACCGAATTTCTTTCACTTGCACCTTTTCTGCAAACAAGAGTATGTAAAACCTCCGGTTAATTTTTTTTTAAGTCGAAATATACATATTTACATGCATACATATGTATGTATGTAATAAAGAATTGGCGAACATACCTTGTGCAGAGTCGATTAAAGAAAATTTCACCTGCGCTGGCTGACGGTTGCAAACAACGTCTGTTTTTAAGACGCAATTTGGATTTGTGAGAGATATTTTAGGTGCTGACAACAGCGATAAAAAATCCCTACATTAAAAGAAATATTTGGTTAACTATCCAGGACAATCAATCAATAAAATATACATTGAATTATCATATACATATATACATGCATTGTGTCTATTTATATGATGCAACTACATAACAGCATTGTTTCGCACTAATTAAATACATATGGTACACATATTTTAATAGGTATCACGAACTGCTATCTAAAATAGGAAAAACAAAGGCATCAAACTGACGCCGACACCGACAAAGATGTCCACGGAGCGTGAGCTTGCTCCGGGAGGACCATCGCAGCTCCACTCCATACCTGTCCCTTACCCGGATTTGGGCGCTACACTGCAACTCAACACAGCGGTGCGAATAATTGGCAAGGTATATGGTAAGTAAATTTATATTATATTCTGAATAATTTGTAAATGTTTGCTAATTGCCTTGACAATCTTGATTGTTCACACAGTTGAGAATGTGCATGAAGAAACCAAAATTTCACTCGCTTGTTATAAAAATGTTTGAGATTATCCTTCTTACTGCGCATGCTACAACATCCAAGGGCTTTTCATTTTGACATAGTGGTCACTACCATATCGACCGCTTTTCTTGTACAATGTGCATGTATGTATATTACATTTTACATTATTCCTACCTTGTGGGTCTCACATTTTCAGCGAAGGGATCAAACGTAACAGTTATTCTTTTTACACCTTTTAAGTTGACACTTTTTAATTGCTTGCTTATTGCTGCAATTAAGCCATTAGACCGTTTTAAAGCTCCACTAAAGTGTATGGACATGCTGTATTTAACTAAAAAAATACGATTTGCTTTTATTCCTGTTTTGACTTGTTATGTACTTTATTGCGAATCGGTTTGACATTCGAGCACATGCAGAAAGTTGCAGTTGCAAAGCTAATTTACGTTCTCTGAAGATACCAGAGAAGCAGTGTTGCCATCAATCTTAAAAAAATATCCAGAAATGGTATAATTTCAAACTAATGCACCGTTTTTGCTGCATTTAAAATACATCATTTAGCACTTTCGAACATATGTTTTCGAAGAGCGTTCATGCTATCGCATTTAGCTTATTCAGATCCGTATCTATTACGATCAATTCTCACGCAGAAGATAATGTGCAAAAACCCTACTGAAAAGGAAAAAAAATTTTAAACCAAAAATTCATTACAAAAACTTGTATTGTTTAACCATAACCGAACATTTGTTTGTGTATATATTCATTTGTCGGTGTTCTCACTTAAAATTTCATCACGTAATTAGGAAACAAAACACACAGAGTTGATCAAAAATGCCCCACCCACTCCATGTTATATGAATGGAGCCGAACACGTCGATAATGATGTTTAAACGGAGATTAGTGTTAACCAGACATTGAGTAACCGGCCCTTGGGGCCGGTTGTTCAATGTAACACAAATCGGAGGTAGAAGCTCCGGTTAAGTACACCTTTATCGATCACATGTTATATGCATGATGTCGAAATCGTCGATAGTGTAGTGGTAGTGATAACCAGACATTGAATAACCGGCCCTAAATTGCTACCTAAATAGAGAAAAATCCTAAATCACTGGAAAGTGTCGGTAATGCAGTGAATAGGAACATACGAGCATACTTTTCAACCTAAGGGCCGGTTGTTCAATGTCTGATTAGCACTAATCGGAGGTAGAAGCTCCGGTTGAATACAAGGACTGCTTTATCGATCACATGTTATACGCACGATGTCGAAAACGTCGATAATGATGTTTAACCGGCTCCATGCAAATAACATAGTGTCGGTAACGTCGATAACGATGTTTAACCGGGGATTAGTGTCAAC
>NW_023479686.1:0-2325 GCF_013731165.1 Rhagoletis pomonella | reverse complement strand
TATATAACAATGAAAACAAAAGTATTCGGAGAGCGGGTGAGCAAAATCTTTAGAAAATAAAAATCTAAGAAATAATCAAAACAAAAAGTGAGGGGTAAAAACCCGAGAGTACAACAGCGCTTATGCTTTTGAGATAAGTTGATAGAAGTGGCAAGCAGCAAAAATGAGTTGGAGCAGCAGCAATAAGAGCGCTGTTAGTGGCAGCGAAAGGGGCAACAACAAAGTATCTATGCATATGTACGAGTAACCGACTCACCGACTGAGGAAGCAGCGACAGTTGCCGGTGAGCTAATAGCAGCTAAGCTGTGCTGAGTTTGTTGCTGTCTTTGCTGCTGTTGCTGCTGCTGCTGCTGCTGCTGCTGCCACACACAACCAACCAACCAACATCAAAGGTACAAAACAATAAAGACTTGAGAAAAAACCGACGCGGCAACAACACTAAATCCTAAAGGTAAGCGTTAGCGATACAACAACAAATCAGTAATGAGCTAAAGCTGTAACAACAAAACAACAACAAGGGCAATTGAAGCACGGACAATGGTAATGAAGGCGATGTGACGCAGAGCAATAAACGGTTACTGTTATAGCTGGAGTAGTACGTTGGTTGCTGTTGCTGTTGCTATTTGTTGCTTGTACTTTTTTGGTTCAGTCTCGATTTCAAGTGTGACGCGTAAGCATTCGTACATACATATGTATGTATAAACGGTGTGTTTGAATGCCATTGGTAGCAATTTTTTTTTAATTTTCTGGAAAACATTTCCAAACCTTTTTGGAAAATGCCGAGGAAATCTTGAAAGTCTCGGAATAAAACTGAACTAAGAACACCAAAAAAGTTATCGATAAAATGTATACATTTTTTATCGAAAATCTTGAGCTATTCTTACCATTTCCAAATATTAAAATCGATAAATTTAGCGATAACATTATTAAGTGTTTTTATCTTTACTGACTTACTTTGGCCATATACATATAGCTTGAGATATTTTCTTGTAAATAAACAATAACGCTACCAACATTTTACTCTTATTTATATCAGTGTTGATGTGTTTCTCTATTTCGATATTAATCAGCATATTTATTGTTATCGTTCTCGATAAAATAATCGACACCATTAAAATTTGTTTACGTTATCGATATATATTTATACAAAGAGAATTTTATTTTAAAGTTCTAAAGGCATTCTCCTTCCCTTTCAAGTATCCCAAATTTTTGCGTCGAGTGTGCCGCATTACGGCCATTAAACCCCACACCAATAACAATTCAAAATATCATATACCACCAAGACCACAGTTACGTTCACTTTGCCACAGCTGAAAATACTGCGTAGCAAAAACAAAAACAAAAATAATAATAATCGCACATACGAACTCGCTCACGTCTGTTTGTATGAATTTTTGCACAGCGCACTACATTTATTAATGAGTTTTACATTGTTGCTACTACAACGTGATACTGTGCTGACTTGACTAACATGTGTACGCGAGCAGAAGTCAACGCGCAAACGCACAGTGCTCTTATGTGGCAGCAGCTGCTACGGCTAGTGTCTAGTTTTTCAAACAAAAAAAAAAAACTTGGAAAAATTAATCATTTGCAACTCCAACTTGTAGCTCTGTAGTTTGTTGTTGTTTGAGTTGCTGCTGTTGTTTTTTTTTTTTGTTGGTGGTGGTGTTATTGCTGCTTCTTTGACCTAGCGCCTCTGATGCTGTTAGCGATTGCGCCGCAGCTGCGCTCTCACAGCTTGCCATGAGCAAAATTAGTCCACAGCTGATTGTTTGTGGCTCTGCGGATGACTCTCTGTTTTTCGAAACGTTGGTTAGAGTAGAGTTGAATTTCGCATTTAGATATGTAGGTATGTATGTATGTGACCGCTGCGTTGCTCAAATGGGGGGTTTGGTATTTTACTCATACGCCATGTGCGCCATAGCAGTCGCTATTCTGCTTCGACCTTATCAGTCTTGTGAAGTTGCTGGCAGAGTTTGGTACTTTAATTATTTAAACTTTTTTTAGGTTTTGCATAGCATAGAAGGATCAGAAATATTTTTATTTTTTTATTTTACACATTTCTTGATACTTCTTCGATGCAAAAAATAGTTGGTCAGTGCAGAAATTTCAACCAGATCACGTTTTTAAGTTAATTTTTTATTCGTTGTGCCAACCTGAGACAGTTAAGTAATCTGCTTTATTTGCACAGGCCATATAAATATGTAGAGTTCACAGATATTTTTGCGGTCAAAGGCATTCGATTTATGTGAGTCACAAAAAAAGGAAAAAATCAAATTAAAATAAAATAAAATAAAATAAAATAAAATAAAATAAAATAAAATA
>NW_023479685.1:0-2325 GCF_013731165.1 Rhagoletis pomonella | reverse complement strand
GGGGGCGCAGCTCAGTTATTTCCATCGCTCATTCATCTCCTCAACACACTTCCCTCTCCGACAAAACAAAAATATCTATCTCCAGCACACCCATATTTAGTACTTTTATTCACTACTTTTTCCATTAGAGCGGCTGTTTTTTGTTTGCTGTTTATTATTGGTGTGCTGTTGTTGCTGGTATGTATGTATGTATGCTGTCGATTGGTGTGGCGTTAGAATTTATGGCGCCCCTCCGCGTGTGACATGCGATGCGACTGTAAACGAAATTCTATGCTTGCGATGCGACGATCCAAATGCATTTATCCAAAGCGGGTGTTTGTGTGTCGCGCGCATATCTATGTAGTACATATGTTTGGATGCATTGATGTGTGTGCGGATGAGAGTCCGTCGAGTCAGTGCACTGCATTTTCCTGCTTCAGCACAAGTTTTTGTGTGCGCACATTTTCCCCTTGCTTTTGCTTGCTATGTGTGTCGCTGGCTGCATTCGAAGTTGGTGGCAATAGTTTTTATTGTTATTGCTAGTGATGTTTTTGGTTTTGGCGGCTTCTGCAATCAGTTTAACGATAAATAAACTAAAATGTGCGCGCTCCAAATCACCGCATTTAATCGCTTAAGTGAGTTTGGAAAAGTTCTGTTTTCGCACTGAAAAAAAAAAAAAATCGAAAATCGTTTTAAAACGATTAGAAATATGTACATACGGGTATCTAAATGTAAAAGTACTTTCGAGTTAATATTTTAAAAATTTCATAGAGAAAAATCGCGTAAGTTCGCTCCCTGATCCGGAAGGGAGTGAATATGACCATACTCTGGTCGTAGACGTCTCTCACACCTTCTGTAGGCGATGATGTCTTTTTCTTCTTCTTCTGCCGGTTTGGCACTACAACTGTTTGTCGGTTTGGATCAAAACCAAAAACGCTTCGCCAGTTGCCTCTCTCGTTCTTCTCAAGTGCATGGGCGCGCCCACCCATGGGTGCAGAGGCGAAGGATCTTTTCACTAGAGCATCGTCATCCATGCGTAGAAACATGTCCAAGCCAGCGCAATCGAAGATTTTTTATGTTTTGCCAGAAGGTACTTTGTCTTGTCCTCGTTCACTTCAGCTTCTTTTTCTAAACGCCAAAATGCTGCGCTGACATCCGTGGGTTTCAGGCCAGGCGATGTCAATATCAACCTTGGCCGGTCTTAAACGGCGCGGAGAGGTCCTTCCTAATTTAGACGGAGCTAAAAGTGGTGATCAACGTCACAATGAACATATGGGGGTGATCTTTCTAAAGTCTTGGCTAAGCAGGGTGCCACTCTTCTTCAAAATGGCAGACAAATTCCAGGAAAGCTTCGGCGGCTATTTTATCGATGGAAGCCTTGTAGCGGTCTTTCCGTCCGGTTGTTCTCCGGATTATGGCCTTCACTCACCGAATGTCCTCCTGAACTTTTACGAAGTCCTACTTTGAGATCTGATCCTTTCTTATCATTATGTTGACCAGATGACTACAGTCGGTCTTGGTGGGTTTCTTTAGAGAGGAAGTTGCTCCGAGGCTTCTGCAGGTTATTATCATACAAGCCCTGTGTGCATCCGCAGAAGGCCCAGCAGATGTTATTCCCTAAACCTCTTAATGGAGTGTTTTTGCGCTGCAGGCCTCCCGTGCAAGGGGATACATTGGTATCTATATATAAATAGGCAAGCATGATTTATGTAATTGGAAACAATTTTCTCCTGTGTTTCTTAACCGATTCGAACGATTGTTGCTTTGTTGGAAAGGTGTTTCGGAATTTTTTCTGGGACTTTCAGATCGAAAACACTTTTAAATTTTGAATTTTTTAATTTTTTTTAATAACTAAAAAATAAAATGCAAAAAATCTGTATTTTTAACCGAAACAATAAAATTCAACAATTTTTATTGAGCTTGAGGCCGCTTTTCATGAAAAGTTTATTGTGGAAAAGAAACAATAATTTGAAAAAATGGTAGAAGTGATAGTGTGATAGTGAAATCACCACATCTCCTCATCAGACTTCTTTCAGTAGGTGGGTAAAACGTAGCACGCGTGCAGAACTTTTTTTGAATTTTGTATGAAATTCCCCTTACATATGGCAATGGCCAAAGGTTAAAAGCATTTACAAATTTCCGCTTTAGTGGCACCTAATAAATGTTGCCCCATAATTTGTTGTGCTCATTTCACTAAATGCTCCTATTTGCATAAATAGTTTTTTCTCGCCGTTCTTTTATAGCCACTTTCGCTCCCAATTTCTATGCAAATTAGTTAATCCTTTTTACGCAAAAACATATATATACAATCTAAGTATGTGTGTGTCTATCCGTACATATGCAAAT
>NW_023479684.1:0-2325 GCF_013731165.1 Rhagoletis pomonella | reverse complement strand
TTCATGTTCATGCCGGAGGTATAGGATAGAAGATAGAAAGCCTGTCCTGGTCAGGTGAAGCCATCCCACCCCATCTGAGTGCAGCTCGCACTCAGCCTTGAACTTCGCTAGCTCCAGTTGTCAATGCGCGGAGTTCCCTTGGCCTGACCTAGTCCGTTCGTCATCAGTCAGTCACGTCATTAGTCAGTCATTGCGTTTCCCCAAACCCATTTCCCCTCCTCATTGCGCGAAGGCAACACCCACACCAACCTGAACAACTCTAGCATTCCATATTGATTAATAAGTCTCTCCTCAACCGAATTTCATATTCATACATATATTGGTATTTATTTAAATTCCAAAAGAAAACTTCAATACTAACTGTTCTTATACTAACGCATATATGAATATTAATTTAAATTAAAAAAAAGGAGGAAACTATAATATTGATTTCACTAGCACAAATTATCACTATTGTTTTTTTTTTCTTTTTTTTTTTTTTATATCTACATATGTAACTAGTCTATCTATCTACATTTGTATATATACATATTTTTTTTTTGATATTCAACTAATTTCGTATTTCCTTTCCTTGTGTATCCTATTGCATTTATTGATCTATTCGTGATGATCATGTGATAAGCATGTGATCTTATCAATTTTCATTTGTATTACTTGATCTTGACTTGATCTTTATTTAATTACTCATTTTGTTGAAATAAGAAAAAGGAATCTACCCTTGTATGCTTAGGTAAATGTAAAAACGTAAGCACATTTACTTTTCTCATATATACATGTGACTATGTACTGTATTCCCTTCTCTTATTTCCTTTTACTTTTCTTTTCTAACTATCGCCCTACTATCGGTATGTACATATATGTGTATAGTTATCAATAATGACTTCTCACTTACCAGTATGTATGTACATTTACTTGGGTCCAACGATGCTAGCGCCAGCATACAGGTGACCTGGAAGCTTTGGGGGAGAAACAAACATACATATGTACATATGAACTGGAAAGGAGAGTAGCCGTAGAAGTTCAGGTATGCCAGTGATCGAGATCAGCAGGCACTACTGATGGCTATTTTAACTCTCCGTTTCAGTTGAAATCTTTAGCACGTCGCGAAAGCAAATATTTTACGCTCATATACCGCCGCGGGTGAATAGAATTAATGGAAGAAAATACAAAGGAAAGTACTAGGGTGCACGCCTTTTACGTTATACTGTAACAAAATGTGAAAGCTAATAAACTAAGTTATAAATATTCAAATCAAAAATGCAAACAAATTCGGAAACTAAATATTAATTGATTATATGCAAAATAAAATTATCTATCCATATATAAAAGGAAAAGTGAGTTGCAAAAGAACATAGAATGATATTCCAAACCGAACCGAAACTTAAAAACTCATTATGTACAAGCGACGTATGGTTGGAATTCAGCACGCTCCCACTGTTTAGCGCTCGGTGGTAGTTATGCCAATATCTTCTCCGGTGAGTGAATTGATCTGATGTTGAAAATGTGGTGATGTGATGTCGTGATGCCGGTAGGCAGTATGGCGCTTGGTTTGACGGAACTTGAAATGCTGATGTGAATGTGTGTGTGTCTACCAATTTTGTTGCCTGTGGTTACGTGTATGTTGCTTGGGTTGTTGCTAGTCGGCACTCATATGCTGCTGCACTTATATACATGTTTATACACTGGCCTCTGATTAATTTATTTTTATTACAACTTTTTGGTCTCTGTCCCTTTTATTTATTTATTTATTTTGTGGTGTTTATTGGCGCGGACAAACGGCCCACTGTTTTGTAGGTGGCGGACGCGTGCGTCTAGTGCGCAATTGTGGACCGACAACCGTATATTACTTCGGCGCGGCTAGTGAACTTTATACTTTTATCGAATTTAAGCTTAGATTTTGTGGCAAACTTCGCGTCCTGCAGACAACTATTGCGTTTAAAAATGACACCGGTTTTCAGCATATCCTTTCTTGAAACGAACTAATCCCGCTTCAGGCTTCCACTGGCTATATAAAGGTTTTCTCTGGCTTTGTTTTGTTACGGTGTTTCTGTGGCGGTCCCTTTTGTTTACGCACACAAACATCCAAACTCGTGCAATTCAGTCGTAAGCAAATGTGTTCGAACCAGATGACGACATCGAACACCGGTTGCATTATACCCGCTATGTTAATCTTTGAACCCTATTTGTTGATACCAGTGGAGGAGCAAGTGTATGTTAACAAATAATGCGAATTTTCCCGTAGTCTTTATAGGGTGTTTCGAAAGGGGCTGCCGCTACACAAACTACATAACGTAGACCTAAAATTTCTACAGCGAAAGTAGAACT
>NW_023479683.1:0-2325 GCF_013731165.1 Rhagoletis pomonella | reverse complement strand
CAAAGATTTCTCAAATACTTTTCCTTTGATACCAATATTGCATACCTCTACAAAGAAATTAAAGACATTGAGCTTTCTAAAATCTCTTTAATTTAGAAAATATTTTCGAAAATAACCCTGCTTAAATCTCTATCGTTTACCACCGCAATACTATAATATTTAACTTATCTTATAAATTTAGTTAAACAAAATTTTTCAAACAGATGGCAAACCCACTTCAAAAATATTTTTAAAATCAATTTTTCTTAAACCTCTTTAGTTTGATACCCATATTTTAATATTTTATTCATCTTATTAATTTACTTAAACTGAAATTTTCAGGCAGGTATTTAAACCAGGGTACGAAAATAAACTATATTGTACGTTACTATTTCGTTTCGTTTATTACTTCAACAGTTCGGTACAATACGAAAACCAAACGGCTGAGTTCACTTTGGCGATAGTACACTACAGTAGTTTAGTAGTTACAGACGAAACAACAAACGAAATGAATCGTGCAGAGAAAAATATATGTATGTATGTACATATATGCAATAACTAAATACAAAACTTATGGCTGCAGTGAATAAAAAAAAAAAATGTTTTTTAATTGAATTGGATATGAAAATTTACAGAAAAAAAATATTTTTCACGTAATTGAAACGTACCCTATGGTACAATTGTCACAAACGAAAAGCAAACGTTTCTCGTTGGGGAAAATGACAGTGAATCTAACAATTTGTTTCTGACTATGTACAAAACTGTACAAAACCACAAATGATATGATGATCGATGAGCAAATGGGAATTGTTTTGTACAGTTTATTTTCGTACCCTGATTTAAACTATAGCGAACAAATAAAAAATTTTATTCAGATCAGTCAAGTCATTTTCAAGTTTTAGCGAGATCAACGGACAGCAATTCATTTATATGCATGTATGTACGTATGTATGTATGTCTTCTTCTTAATTGGCGCTGTAACCGCCTAAGCGATTTTGGCCGAGTCCAAAACAGCACGCCAGTCATTTCTCTTCTGTGCTAACTGACGCCAATTGAAAATGCCAAGTGAAGCCAAGTCCTTCTCCACCTGGTCTTTCCAACGCAGAGGAGGCCTTCCTCTTCCTCTGTTGCCAGCATCGCGGCCCGCGTTGAATATTTTCAGAGCAGGAGCGTTTCTGTCCATCCGAACGACATGGCCAAGCCAGCGGAGCCGCTGAATTTTAATTCGCTGCACTATGTCTATATCGTTGTAAAGCTCATACAGCTCATCGTTAAATCGTCTGCGATATTCGCCATCACCAACGCGTAAAGGTCCGTAAATCTTTCGCAGAATCTTTCTCTCGAAAACTCCAAGAGCCGCCTCATCAGATGCTTTCATTGTCCATGCCTCGGCGCCATACACCAGCACAGGCATGATGAGTGACTTATAGAGTGTGATCTTTGTACGACGAGAGAGGACTTTACTTCTCAATTGCCTACTCAGCCCAAAGCAGCACTTGTTGGCAAGAGTGATTCTCCGTTGGATTTCAAGGCTGACTGTATGTATGTCTGTATATATCTGCGGCCCAAGTCGAGACATGCCATTTTCTCTTTAATGCAATATTTTATTGGAATTCCAAAAAAATAATTAGCTAGCCATAGATGTAGTCTCAGAACATTAATAAAAATATAACATTTTTCAAGAGAATTTTATAATTATGCATTTAATTTCAAGTCACTTAAGCTACTTTAATTGAGAAACATAGATATGTAAGTATATGTATGTGCCTAAAATAAAGCGAAAAAGTCTTAGTTTTTGACTTTCGATTGTCTAAAGTAGCTCAAGCTTTATTAATTGTTTAGCTGTTCTTTCCTCTTTCATGTATTAGCGTTACACTAAAATTCGTCAACACTAAGCAACTTCAAATACATTAATTGAAAACAAAAACCATACCGACATAATACCCGCTTTATATAAACAAAAAAAAAAACAAAAGAAACGATGTTTTATTGTTGTTTGAATTTAAATTGTTTCAATAATTGCTAGTTTTAATGGAATATTTATTACACTTATCTTTGTATGTGCAAGTATGTATAAAAGCTCCGCTAACTACGATGAAACATATGCGGGATTCTTTAAAGAACAATTGTATTCTAATCGGCTATTTGTTCAAGTGTAGCAGGGCGTATACGCAACTTGATAGAATAAGGCTACCTTAACATTTCTGTTTCTTTACAGGGCAGTTATAAAACTATAAAAAATTGCATAAGTTTTTTAGTTGCGATTATTTTCATTACACTGGTTTTTAATAGCCATAGTTTATTTTTTTAATTATTTAGTTAGGGCCTTTCTACATTAAGGCAACG
>NW_023479682.1:0-2325 GCF_013731165.1 Rhagoletis pomonella | reverse complement strand
ACTGGGGATACAGAGTATCCCAGGTACTCTATCTGAGTATACCCAAATTTGCACTTTGATAAATTTAGTTTTAAACCTCGTCTACTAATACGCTTCAATAATGTCATCAATAAAGTTTTATGCTCTTCGAGAGTTGCAGTGGCAATTAATATATCATCCATGTAGATGATAATTTTCCTTGCGTCCACTAAATCTCTAAATACATATGTCGTTTATGAAACGCTGAAAAAACAGCCGGGGCATTTTTAAGTCCGAACGGCATTTTAAGATATTCATACTGTTCATTCGGTGTCACGAACGCAGTGTATGGAATGGACTCCGGTGACATACTAACTTGGTGGAACCCATTTTTTAGGTCTAAAACAGAAAAAATATTCTTACCCTCGAGATATTCTATACAATCCTCTATGAGTGGCAGAGGGTAGTTATCTCGTACGGTTATTTTATTCAGACCCCTATAATCAACACATAAGCGCTTCTGGCCACTCTTCTTCCTTACAAGTACTATTGCTGAAGCGTAAGGAGAATTACTCGCCCGTATAATCCCATCCCTTTCTAAATTTCTTACAATATCCTGGACTACAGTACGATCGGCAAATGATAAACGTCTAGGCGCACAATAAAACGGCACATCAGTTGTTAAGTGAATCTTCATTTCGTATTCTACTGGCTCTACCCTAAGATCTTTCGGATTTATATACGAATCGAACACTAATCTACTTAATTCGGCACGCTGATTACGATTTAGCGCAAAGTCTATATCCAACTCTTCGTTTTGGCTATCGATTTCAATATTGAATATGTCCGGCAATTCGACGGATACCCGCCCGCTGGGACCAACATTCCCACTCGTACCGATCATGTCCCCGGATTCAATGTTATTAGGTGGCGCATAAGCTTTTAAGAGGCTAAACTTGTTTAAGATTTCGACCAGGTCATTCGACAAGGGAGTGCAAAGAGTGTTCTTATATATCAATAAATTGTCTCTCGTATATTTACGTTTTATTTTAGCTAAGCGTATGTTAAACTGCTTCAAAAAATCTCGTCCAAAAATAACAGGTACTAACATTTCATTTTCTGGCAATATATTTATTTTGATATTTTTTACTTCATTTTTAAATTTCACAGAACAAAGGACTTGACCCAATATTTTTAGTTTTAATCCACCAATGCTGCGGTAAATATGTTGTGGCTCTCGTAAAATTTGGCAATTATTTGGCACACACGATTGCTTCATAAAGCTAGTTGGACTACCGGTATCAAAAAGGGAAATGAATTTATTAAATTTCGCACTCTCTTGTCGATTGGTCTCAAAAGTAATACTTACAAAATTGAACGATTCCAGCTCGGTGAGGTCGTTTTCGTAAACGGCAGCAACTGGTTGGTCGGCAATCGGCTTCAAAATTTTCCGTGGATTGGTGCATGAATGATGGTCGTGACCCATTTTCCAGCACCGAAAGCAGGACCCATTCGGACGCATCGGATACGGGCAGTTTGGCTTTATGTGGCCCCTCTTGGAGCAGTTAAAGCATAGTGGCTGGCTGTTTCCTCCAGACTCGGCAGTAAGCTTATCAGAGGCTGACGGCTTGACGGGAACGGCAGGTTGCTTTGCGGCAGCGGCAGGCATCATACGTCGAACAGTACCAAAATTTGGCTTGAGGTATTTGGAATAGTAGCGATTCACAAGCCTCTTCAGCTCGTCCAGTGATTGTGCTGGCATAAGTAAATTTATATTGTTTATTTTATTCCCGATCCCATCAAAGATCAAGTCCATGACGTCAGTTTCCTGGACACATCCACGTTTCGCCAGAGCCTGCATAGTCAATATGTAACAGTGCAGTGATTCTTCTTGGGCTTCCACTTCCTTTCGCTCAACATTCTGTAGACGTCGTGGCGAGTAACTGCACTGGCGAACTCATCTATAACTGCCTTCCTCAAATCATGATAGTTGAGTGCAGATGTCGTCGTTAAAAACACTCTCGCTGTTCCATGTAATGAGCGACGTAAGCTTAACAATTTAAATTGATCGTCCGCATTAACCGTACGCATTATTTCCTCGAAATCGTCGAAGAAGTGTTGAACTGATTGTGCGGTACTATCACCACTAAATTTTGGAACTGCGTGCTCAATGTCTGCGAATGAAGCTCTACAAGCACTTGGTTTGGCAATCGTAGTTTTCAGCTCATTTAATTGACGTTGCAGCTCCAATATTTCGCGCTTCTTCCTTAATTCCGTAATCTGCTGGTCCAAATTATCAGCGGTGTAGTCGTCACCGGCATTCGTAGGGCTGGATGCCGTGTTGTCAGCGCCAGCGGAAGTTTTGTC
>NW_023479681.1:0-2325 GCF_013731165.1 Rhagoletis pomonella | reverse complement strand
ATTAATCAACATTATGAATAAAATGAGTAATGAACATTTCAAAGTACTCTTTACATACATACATATAAAGCAGTTGAAGTTCCTTGATACTTTGAAAAAAAACGTTTCCGTTTTCAAAAATAAAAAAGAAATACATACATACATACATATTTTTTTCATATACAGAATATAAAAAAGAAAATAAGCATTTTCCAAAGCAAACTCTTTTAACGAGCAAAATTAATTTTTTTGAGTAATCATATTTCAAGTAACTCGATTAATCATCGTTTTGAGTAATCAAAATCTTGATTACTCGAGTAATTGATTAACCGAATAACTGATTAACCAACTTGCTCGAGTAATCGAATAATCGCACAGCCCTAGATTAGATATATTATATTTTCCATATCTCAACTGCGCTGGTATTTTGAAGTTTATTGCGGATGATGGACACCTATTTATTTGATAAACTGCACATCTGACAGCTTCTCCCCACAAATGCTTAGGTAATCCAGTTTCTAACATTAGTGTTCTCGCTTTGTTGTAAATCGTACGGTTCATCCTTTCTGCTACCCCGTTGGACTGAGGAGAATATGCATTTGTATATTGTATTTGAATACCTTTATTATCGCAAAAGTTTGTTAGTATATAATTTTTAAATTCTCCGCCATTGTCGCATCTAATCTTTTTAGTTTTATTGCCTGTTTGTGTTTCTAAAAATTTTATATATTTGATAATATTATCTGTAGCCTCATTTTCCTTAGTAAGCAGATATACTACAGTGAAATGACTGTAGTCATCTATGATTGTGTGATAATACCTCTCCACGTTTATTGTTGGATTTTTAACAGGACCTGAAAGGTCTGTGTGTAACAGTTCTCCAACATACTTTGATCTCGATTTCATTGACTGATTGAATGGCAAACGAGTTGCCTTTCCCTCCATACACGGTCCACATGTCTCATTAGAATATGGTAAATTCAATATTTGCAGGTGCCTTCTATTTGCATGTCCCAGACGTCGGTGCCACAAGTCATTGCCGTCATTAGCAGATTTGTTTGTGCTCTTAACATTGCATGCTGTAAGTTAAGTTTAAAATAAATGGTATAAAGCTTTCCTATCCTTTCTGCATTCATTTTACATTTTTGATCATAAATACTTACAGAATTGTTTGAAAATTTTACATGGTATTTATTTTCTATTAGTTTTTTGTACCGATATTAAATTATGTGACAGCCCTTGGACAACTAAACCATTAATTTTCACAATCGTATTATTGTATTTTACTACCAGGCAACCCTTTTTCTTAGCTACTAAGTACTGACCGTTTGCTACATATATTTTTATTTCGTTCTCTAGAGTTTCTAAATTTCTTATATACTTTTTATATTTACTTTGAATTAAATTTTCGGTCGCACCCGAATCTATAACAAAACGTATAGTACTACTATTTAAGTCTTTATGTACGCTACTCGTGTCATGAGCTGTGAACGATACCTCATACTCACTTTCTTCTCGTGCTGCATTGCCGTAATGATAATTTCTTCCTGGCGTATTGTTATTGTTTCTTCCTCTTCCCACATTTCTACTGACATTATGTTGTGCTGCTCGTGCTTGTGGTCTATGCTGCCTTTGATTGTATTTGCCACGTCCATTATTTCCGCTCCAGTAACGACTACGCTGTTGTTGACATTCCGCTGCCTTGTGCCCTGGCTTGTTACATGTATAGCATAAAAATGCTGCGTTTATACCTGCCTCTGGTTTAATTGTTGTAGTTATCTTTATCTCTGCGTCAAGGAGTCTTGCTTTCGTAAACTCAAGTGTTAATTGTTTATCTGTGGATAGCGTTTCCAATGATGTTATTACTAGTTCGTATGCCGATGGCATTGCGGACAGTAGTTGGCACACCTGATCCTCTTCTGATATTGTGCATCCTATCGCAATTAAATCACTTACAGCGGCATCGAACCTACAGTAGAAATCTTGCAACTTTTCATTTTCACCGCACCGTATTGTTATTAATCTCTTTTTGAGATGAAGCCTGTTGTAAATGCTTTTACGTTCAAACACTTCTTTAAGGTGCTTTAGCATTTCTTTTGTATTGTTGCATGATTTTATGATTTCCAGATGTTTGTCACTCAGACACTTTACAATGATCGACCGCGCTGTCGCATCATCCTTTCTAAATTTTACGCTATTATTTTGCGTTTCCTCTTCTGTTAATGTATATGCTATCGCCTTTTCTTCTAATATCAATTGGATTCTAAACTTCCAATTATTAAAGTTGGTTTTCTCTGTCAAGACGGGCCATATTTCTTTTTCCGCCATTTTCAGTTTCGCTTTCTT
>NW_023479680.1:0-2325 GCF_013731165.1 Rhagoletis pomonella | reverse complement strand
TTATTTTAGCATATTTTGAACGAATTCGGAATGTCTAAGGTGGAAAACAAACCAACTTTTCTATAAGGAAACAATTATAGAAAAAGAATTTTCTTACACTGTATTCATGTCTCCGCCAGCAATTTGTGACATCATTTAAAACCAGCTAAGGAGAATGACGACACTATTTATTAGATGGCACATTCAACGAGCCAATGTGCAAAAATGCGGGTATAAACAATTATTAATTATTTAATATCGGAACCGAGATCATATAAGTTAATTGATTGGTTTTCACACACTTTTGGTACACAAATTATATGCTTTTTTACTGCAGACAAGTTGTTGCCCCAAAACACAGCAGAAATCTTCCAATTAGGGCTGGCAACTATCCTTAGTTATGAGGTACCATATTGAGGATAAAAAAGTGCCAACATGTGCTAAATATAAAAATAAAAGTGCCAAAAAAGGTGGCATTCCTTTTAATCATTCACATTGCGCAATAAAATAAAGCTACATTTCCCAAACAAAAGTGCAATGATAAAATAAGATAAACCAGTTGAATAGCCTTTAAAAATTAGAAAATTTTAATTGAGAAAAAGAAGTGCACGCAAAGGATTTCACAAAACTTAATTGAAATGTTATTTTTTTTACAAAAGTGCCATTTTGGCACTTTATGCCAAATTGAAAAATTAAGTTCCATTTGAAGTAAAATAGGGATAAATGGCACAGTTTGTGCCAAGGCATCCCTGCTTCTAATAACTTACAAATATAAAAATGTGAAATATCGAAGGCTTGAATTCATTAATACCCTCTATCTGCAATTTGCACAAAAACTAATTTGTGATTTTAGAAACCATCTGGGACTTATTAACCTGTCGTTATAGAAGGTAGCATTAATATCACTGATGACAGTTAAAGCTTAGGTGGATTTTTATATCAGAATCTCATCTTTGTGAAAAGTGTGCAGATAGAGGGTATTTTATTGAATATAAGCCCTCGATGTTTAAAATATATAAAAATTTTATTTCACTGTATACAAAAAAATTAAATCTACCTGCGTTACAGCACGGCGGGAGACGGGGAAGGGACGGCCGGAGGGAGCCGCGGCGTAGCGTGACGTGGTGCGCGCCGGTCGCGCGGCGTACAGAGGTGTTTTATTTGATATCAATTATTTTGGGATAGCAAATTTAAAATCAACGAAAGTCAAAACAAAGATATAAACGTGTTATTTTTCTTAAATAAATTGGTAAAAACGCTATCTAAATCTAAATGATGTATTCAAATATTTAACACTGAATTCAATTCCGTTGAAACATTTAATTTTCCGAATACAGAATAATGGCTTTATTCATAAAAGATAAAGTGGATTTAAAGAGCTTTACAAAGTGACGTTTTCATACATTTTTCAGTTTATAAACCTTTTTTAAAGCTACTTTTTTATGAATCTTACTAATATTATAAATGTGAAAGTTTGTATGTTTGGATGTTTGAGAAATCATCACGAGGAAACGACTGAACGGATTTGCATGCAATTTGGTACGCAGATAGCTTGTGGGCCAAATTGGTTAATAGGCTATTTTTTTAAGAGTTGCAACCTGTCAAAAAAGTTTATTTTATTTAATATGCGGGAACGACTGAATGGATTTGCATGAAAATTTGCACACAGATAGCTTATGACCTAGATTGGAAAATAGGCTACTTTTCTTAAGAGTTGCCACCTGTTAAAAAAGTTTCAATTAATACGCGGAAATGACTGAATGGAGTGGAAAATAGGCGAATTTTTTGGAAGAGTTGCCACATGTTAAAAAAGTTTTATTAAATTAATACGCGGAAACGACTAAACGGATTTGCATGAAATTTTGCACACAGATAGCTTATGACCTAGGTTAGAAAGTTAAGAGTTGCCACCTGTTAGAAATGTTTAATTTAAATAATACGCGGAAAAGTGAGTGAACTGATTTGCATGGAAGTTTTCACACAGATAGCTTATGAGCTAGGTTGAAATAAATAATATAAAAAAAACTTTTTAATATACAACGCTTTTATAAATGGACTAAAAAGTAGAAAATAATACTTCTCAGTCCCATAGAATTTGTTTTGATAACTTTTGATTTTGAAATTTTAGCAAAAGTCATTATAAACAATCTATAAAATTGAAAATGAAAAACGTGGAGCGCATGCAATACAAAGCATTCGATTTAATTGACAATAGTCAAACTACATAATGTAGACCTAAAAAAAAAAAAAAGTAGAACTTTGAAATCGATTTTAAGCGGTCGTTATTCATATACCACACACATACATTCATATATTACTTTTCATATCAATTCAAGTGTATTACAT
>NW_023479679.1:0-1760 GCF_013731165.1 Rhagoletis pomonella | reverse complement strand
AATAAAATAAAATAAAATAAAATAAAATAAAATAAAATAAAATAAAAAAATATAAAATATAATTTTATTAAATTAAATTAAATTAAATAAAACCAAAGTAAAGTAAAAAAGAAATTAAATTAAATTTAAAGTAGGCCTTGAATTGAGCTTTAATTGCACAATTTTTAATGTCTCCAGATTCTACATCAGAGCCGTCGCTTTCTCTGGTGGAATCTAAAATTATTTCTAGGTTGCTTATAAGACTTTTAGCAATATTTGTGTAAGGCCCATCAATTTGCTTAATGTATTACTTAGAGGTTTAGCGCCTGAAGCTAAAAGCCCGTTATTGTCCGCACCCTGATTAGAAAGACTATGGGCCATTTCAACAATATTAGATTCATACGAGTGCCAAAATACCACACCTTCTCAACCCATTGGAAGTGCCAAGCAACGGCAACAAAGAAAAAAAAAACTGTTTATCTTGTGGTTGGTTCCAGGTCTTGACGTCTTTGTAGGCAACAAAAGCGTGATACTTTTGCAAAGCGGTGAAAGAAAATAATATTCATAATGGCCGAAATCGTGGATTCATCTCTTCAATTGCATAATAATACTCCATTTCTATGCTAAGTATTTATATATAGTAGCACAGTTATTAAAAGAAAAAAAAATTTAGTTCTTTACTTTGAATTCTGCTGATTGCGATATTTTTGTTTTTTTCCTATTATATCACGGAAACGCGCAGTAATTAATTCATGTCATTCAACTTTGCTTCTTTTCCTCTTCTTTATTGGAAAGCGGAGTAGTATGAGTAAAAGAAACCCTTATTGAAAAATTTAAAAGCAGCAAGATAATTCAGTGAAATTGCAAATGGGTACTATTCTTTACCGAAACTGAACAAAAGCAATTAAAAATAGAGATGAAATATGTAGGCGAACGTCCCTTCTTTCTTTATTCATTATGTATTTGAACAGTTTGCAGCAAGCCCTTAGCAACATGTTGCTAAGAAACTAAAAAAAAAAACGTGGGTGTCATTGTGCTATTCCTGGTAAGGATTTCCAATTGTGAGAAAGCGAAGTATTCATTCATTAAACAACGAAGAATTTCATTCATAATCGAACAAGTTGATATGGACATTTTTGTTCTATGTGGGAAGCAGAGCGAAGAGGGCAAGTACTTTGTAGCGCGTAGCTGTGATTTACGCTACAAATAGCCCACTTTGCCGTTTAGCTTCATCAATAAAATCTGTAAAATTTAACGCAACAGCAGTCTATGAATGAAAGCAGGAGACGAAAAATTCAAGAGCTGATTGAAAGGACAGAGTGAATAACAAAAGAATTGAGAGCGCGAGGCGGTAAGTAGGTCCAGGCTTCAGTAGCAGGTGTATGTAAAAAACACGATGATGCTGGTGAACAAAGTAAGCAGCTGGCAGGTTTGCCAAATAAATGAAAAATGTAGGTGGACGACCCACTACTATTAACATAATAAATTATTTTAGGGTCAAAAGCAGCAGAGCATGGAATATCAGAAGCTGTAGAAAAAAAATAAAACTTTTAGAAAGCGAAAGCTTTATAATTTTACTGCTATTTGACGGCTCAACCTATCAAACCATTCTGTATTCCCCTCGTATTCCACATCCCCCTCCATTAGTGTAAATATTATTTGTCACATAAACTGTCATAACCGCAAGAGTAGAGGTTGACATTTTGTATAAATAACTTTTAAGTGCAAAGTTGCCAAAACTTTTCTTGGCGCGCTTAGCGCACCCCAGCGACAACAAAAAG
>NW_023479678.1:1774-2326 GCF_013731165.1 Rhagoletis pomonella | reverse complement strand
TGAATCTGTATAGTATAGTTGGTGGCAATTTCTAAACTGGTGAGTATCATTGGTCCACATTCTGTTTAGTCAACGTTAAGCAAGGACCGCAATGGTTCTGATGGTTGATTTAACGGGAGTAATTTGACTTTGATCCCTGGTGCCTCCGAATCGACGATTTTTAGCTATAACTCGGCTCCAGCGCCACTAAAAATTATCATTAAAATCGTTTAGGTGGAGTTAAGCCACTAGAATAAGTCTTTTACATACTGACACTCTTCGGCGTTCATCAGCGAAAAAAATTCCCTGAATTCAACGGTAACTTATAGCCATTTAAAATTTGCACTTTATGATACTGAAATTGGGTGAACTACAAAACTGCATACTCAATTTGGTGCCATTTGATGCAAAATCTATCTATATATACAGGATGTCCCAGAAGTAACGTACCAAACTTTAGGGGAAGGTAGGTGGGGGGGTGAGCTCCTTGATAAACAAAAAATTTTCAGGTAAAAGTGTCACTTTGTTTTTAATATTTTTATTGAGCTTTGTACCACGATTGTTTATTAGGAA
>NW_023479678.1:0-1764 GCF_013731165.1 Rhagoletis pomonella | reverse complement strand
TCCTAAACTATGTATTTGTCAATGTTATTGTGGCTTGTTAACATTTTGTTTTTAATATTTTTATTGAGCTTTGTACCACGATTGTTTATTAGGAAAAATTGAAAAAGCAACAAAGTCTAAGCGGTAGAAGTTATAACACTATTTCGGAGATCATCACTGTTTTTGAAATATTTACATTTTTTCGAATTAAAAAAAAATCATGCCTTTTCATGTGTTTTCTTTAACTGCAACTACAAACCGGGCAATACTTAGTAAATTTTTTATGTAAAATACTTCCAGATAGTTGCCTCTCCATACTCAAATGCAATGTAGTTAAAATATATTAAGGAACCATCATAAAATTAGGACTATTTCTGGATTTTTAACTTTTTGATATTTTCTTCCCCAACTTTGACTATGTCGGGTGAAGAAAAAATGTACTGAGCTATAACTTTACATTACATAAAAAAATTGCTCATTTAATAAAGATTTCAGAAAGGTGCCACACTTACTGTTTTGAATAGAAAAAAAAAGTTATAGCCGATTTTGTGGGTAAAGAACTGAGACACGCTAGAATGTATTTAATAGATTTAAATTGAATTTGCTCTTGTTACCGTCAAATGACATGCTAAATAGTACAAAGGTACATTATTACCTGCTCCTGACATTATTTTGTGTTACTTACCGGAATTCGGACTAGAGTCTATAACAAGGGCTATATCTATCAATATTTTGTGTGAAGGATGGGTTCACGTGAAATAAGATATACATGAGTTGTTTGAAGAAAAATTTATTCATTTATTGATAAAATATGCTCAAATTGGCGACCTTCTACTCTAATACAAGCTCGGCACCTTTTAAGAAAAGACGCTTTTAGAGATCTTAAACCCAATTGGGCTATCTCAGCAGCAGCTCCATTTATTTGTTCCCGCAAATGCTCTTCGTTTTGAATTGTTTTTGAATAAATTTTGTCCTTAAGACAGCCCCAGTAGAAAAAATCGAATGGATTCAGGTCTTGCGATCGAGCGGGCCACGTGATTGGCCCGTATCGTCCAATCCATCGGCGAGGATAAGTTTCGTCTAGATGAGCTCTTACTTCACGCCCGTAGTGAGCAGGGCAACCGTTATTTTGCAGCCATAGTCGTCGCCGCAGGTTTAAGGGTACATCTTCTAAAAGAGTTGGAAGCCGTTCCTGAAGGAACTCTGAGTAACTGGGAAAGTTGGGCGTTGGCGGCAGTTCCACAAGTCCCAATATCTGACAATTAAAAATACCGCACCATTAATTTATTTTGTACCGGTACTGCGAACGATATTCTTCGTGAGGATTGTCTATCTGCCAACTGTGAAGGTTATGTAAATTAATCTAACCATCACGTTTGCATGATGAATCATCGCTCCAAATTATTTTATTAAAAAAGTTGGGGTCTGATTCATGCATTCGCTCTTTCTCGTAGAGCCTGAACACGTTGAATGTGGTAGGGATGAAATCGATGGTCTTTTAAAGCTTTGTGAACTGTAGTTTTTTGTATTCCCGTCCGTCCCGTCCCGTGCATCTACCGTTGCAGGACGTCCTGTTTCGCCGCCACGCCTTCCAGGTATGCGACCTTAAAAAGTGGAAAATGATAGTTAACAAGAAAGCAAACAAGAAAGGTGTAAAAGTCATATATTTCTCTATGAGTCCGGGCGAATACTTCACGACCCGGATGCCGACGATTTGGGTATCGCTCTGCATCGAGTCTTTGAGCAGCTCTGGCATTACAGCAAGCTTCACCGTAAATTAGGTGA
>NW_023479677.1:0-2326 GCF_013731165.1 Rhagoletis pomonella | reverse complement strand
TAACAAAGAACTCAAGCCTAAAATTTCTCGATGGTGGCTAAAGATATCGGAGTTCGATTTTGAAGCTGTACATCGTCCCGGTAGCAGACTTGCACACGTAGATGCTATGAGTAGAGCACCTGACCAACCCGCTGAAAATGTTGAACCAGCCGGTTCAATCTTCGAAATCACGTACGACGTCAACGATTGGCTCTATACAATGCAAATCCAAGACGCAAAGCTTCGTGAAATTATCAGCGTACTACAAGGCCAACAAAAATCACCACGAGAACCAGAGATTAAGAAGTATTTCCGCATTCAGAATCATCGCCTTTATCGACAAGAAGAAGATGGACTGAAATTTGTTGTCCCTAATTCCGTACGATGGCACATTGCCCAACTATGCCATGACAAAATGGGTCATCACGCATTAGAGAAGACCATTGCTCGCGTTCGAAAAAACGTTTTGGTTCGCGCAGATGCGTAAATATATTAAAAATTATATCGCGGCGTGTATTGAATGCTGCTATCGCAAAGCACAATCCGGGAAAGTAGAAGGTACAATGCACTATGGTCCGGTAGAGCCGATACCTTTTCGCGTGATCCACATTGATCACCTCGGTCCGTTTATTCGTAGTAAGAAAGGTAATTGTTACGTATTAGCGATTTCAGACGCGTTTACTAAATATATTACTGCTAAACCAGTCCGAGATACGCGAACAACGCACGTTATAAATGCACTTAACAACATAACAAGCTATTTCGGATTGCCGGTTAAAGTAATCACTGATCGTGGAACCGCCTACACGTCCAAGGCATTTACATTATATTGCGAGCAGAACGGTATAAAACACATAAAAACTGCCGTACGTACTCCGCGCTCTAACGGGCAGGTCGAGCGCGCAAACCAAACCATTTTAAATTATTTGCGTACTTCCGTTGAGAATCCAAAAGATTGGGACTTAATATTACGCAATTTGCAGTTTAGCGTTAATTCACAAAAGAATAAAACGACCGGTTATAGTCCAAACGAGCTTATATTTAATTTTAATTTGCAAGATATCGTACATAATCAGTTAGTAGCCGCCGTGCACGACGACGTGGACGAAACCGCTGAGAAGATTCCGATAGACGAAAAACGTACTTTAGCCTCTGAAAATATCGAGCGAGCGCGACAAAAATGGAAGAAGCGATTTGATGAAAAACATTCACCTCCTAGAGTATATCGCGAAAATGATTTAATCGTCATCGAGAACGAAGCCGCCGCCACTGGTGAGTCGCGAAAATTAGAGCCGAAATATCGCGGTCTGTATCGAATCGCCAAAGTCTTGAACAAAGATCGGTATCTTATAGAGGACGTACCGGGTATGCCGATAAAGTCGCGTAATTTCTCTTCCGTTTTCGAGTCTAGCAAGATGAAACCCTGGTGTCGCAACTGTCCCGAACTCGATGATGACATATCAAGTTGTAACGATTCTGAAGACGACGAAATCGGGGTCGATTCCATATCAGGAAGGGCCGACTGTCAGCAAGCTGGTAACTCCGCAGATAATTGGCTATGCGAGGAAGGTGGCAACTAACGTTCGTGAGTAGAGAGTAGAAGCGTCGGTCGAGTGCAGAGGTCGTAAAAATCAATATAAATCGTGAAACTTTGTATCTTCAAACTAAATTCGAATAAATACCAAATTTTCAATTTAATTTTAAAAAGAGGTCTCCTGACATTTGTATGAACCTGTTGTACTAAAGAAGACTAACAGCCGCACTCAGAGTCGCTTAATGATTACTTAAGGTATCCCTCAGTAACGATTTGAAAAAATTCCCTCTCAGAGTCAGCTAATGTTTCATTAACGGCATTTAATGAACATTAAAGTTGAGTAAAGAAAAACCTTCACTTAACTTCTTAACGAGAGATTTTGACAATCTTTTGTTTATTATTTTATTATTTTCGTTTGAATTTGTGTTAGATTTTTAAAATAGTGGAAAAATGTCCGATCTAGAAGACTTCATGGACCGCCCGTTCGAAATAAATTACCCCTTTCTACTGCCCGAGCCTTTCGTGCGACTGCCTTCATATTTTCCCACGCCCTCCTTAATGTAACCGTCTCACGCTGAATAAACAATATGGAAACACGAAATACTAAAGGTGGCCTCAAGCAGATGCGATAATACCGGTGCGATACGATATCGTATTTTTTGCGATAACGATAAAAAGCAAACGCTCTCAAACAGGTGAGATACGACACACTGCGGTTCTATACCGCAGTGGTTTGTATTGATCGCATATCGTAAAATTTTTTACCGCATCTGTTTGACGCTACCTTAAGGCGTATAATAAATTGAATAAATG
>NW_023479676.1:0-2326 GCF_013731165.1 Rhagoletis pomonella | reverse complement strand
CCCTTCTAATGTCATCCTTCTTCTCGTTCTGTTCTCCACGTCCAAAACCTTTGCATTGTCAAAATCAGCTGTATGTTTGTTTTCCGTCAGGTGTTGCGCTAATGCTGTGGTACTCTTGTTGTTTTTGGCGTCTAGCTTATGTTCGTTGATTCTCGTTCCAAGCGATCTCTTCGTTGTGCCAATGTAAACCTTGCTGCAGTTTTCTCCTTCTTTGCCTTGACATTTTATTTCATAGACTACATTGTGTAGTTGTTCCTTACCAATTTTATCTTTTGTTTTGGTATAAATGGCTTGGATAGTGTGATGTGGTTTATGTGCATAGCTTACGTTGTTGTTTTTAATAATTTTGCGTAGGGTTTTGTTGTCCGTAAGTTTAGGTATATATGTGACGCCTGCATATATTTTGCAATTGTCTTCCTTTGTTTTTGTATTGCCACTTTTACATGTGATTTTGTTTGCTGCTGCTGTTAGTAAGCTTTCTATTATTTTGTTAGGATACCCGTTTTTATATTATTTTTCTCTTGTTCTGATCCATGAACTCCTGGTCACTCAAGGAGTTAACTTTGTTTATAAAATTTATAGCCGTGTTTCTCTTTTGAGTCCATGGGTGGTTGGAATGGTAGTTGATCCTTGAGGATGCTACGGCTTTGGTGTACCAATTAGTTTTTAGTTTGTTTTTATTTTATATATTTCTATGTCTAGGAAGGCTAATTTGTTATCTTTTTCTTTCTCCAGAGTGAATTGTATTTTTGTATGTTGTCTATTAAATATTCTTAAAATCTCTTCCACGTCCTTCATCTTAACTACGGCGAATATATCATCTACATATTCGGTTATGTATTTGATATATATGTCAGTGGATCTTAGCTCAATAATGCTGTCGTCAATAATTTTGTCTAAAACTATGTCCGCTATAGTTGGCGATAGAGGATTACCCATCGGCATGCCATAAACTTGCTGGTAGTAAGTTCCATCGTACACAAAGTAATTATTTTCCCTCAGACAAAATTCTAATATCGTTAGAAATTGCTTTTTTATGATTTTTGTGTGTTTTTGCAGACTCGACCACTGCTTCATTATTGTGTTGATTGCAAAGTGAATGGGTATATTTGTAAAGAGGGAAACGACGTCCAAGGATATGAGAATTTCATCATCATCAATATGCAGAGCCTTTATACTTTCTTTCAGATTTAATGAGTTTCTTATATTAAATTTCTCGGAGACGATATTTTTTAGTATTTGTCCTATGTATTTAGATAGTCCGAAGCATGGTACATTTATTGAGGATGAAATTGGTCGAAGTGGTATGTTTCTTTTGTGGACTTTTGGTAGACCATACAGTCTAGGTGCTGTCGCTGCTGTGCATGTCAAGTGATGTTTCAGTTTTGAATCGATGTTTTTATTCTTGTAGAGGTCATTCACAATATTATTATTCTTTCTCATCAATTTTTGGGTGGGGTCAGTTCTAATAGTTTTATATGTAAGCTTGTCACTGATGAGGTCTTTCATTCTTTCTTTATAATCTTCCTTGTACATCACCACTGTCCTATTTCCTTTATCTGCGTTCGTAATAATTATGGAATCCTTATGTTGCTTGATAAATCGTCGTGTTTCTTCGTAAACTTGAAGTATAAATTTCTCTTTTGGACTATTTATTAACTTATTTTTAAATGTGTTAACTTTGGTCGGAAATTTGCATCTCACCATATCTTTTTCTCTGTTATCCTCCATAATTTGTATACTTTGTTCGATGTCGGCTATTAAATGCAATGGTGAAAATGTGTTCCTAGAAACTGGCAGAGCGAACTTGTTCCCCAAAGAAAGCAACCATCTGCACTCGACAGGAATGGCGATTTTGGTGTTATTTATTAACCAATCCTCATTACGTCTCAATTCAAATTTTTCAAAGTTTTCGTTAATTGAATTTTGTAGTTTTCTATTAAGAGTCCCTTCTGTTTTGTTTTTGGTATGCTTTAGAAATTGGTTTTGTGTTTCGACTACTGAATTGTATTCATTATCTTCCAGAATTTCTTGTAATTTTTTTTTATTTGTCTTATGTCGTCATTAACTATTTTTATTTGTATATTAGCCTCTTTTATCTCCAAACTGAGAATTTTAGTTAAGAACTGTTTTTCAATCTTTAGCATTTCCTTCCTAGTTTTGTCGAGTTTGAAACCCTGTATAATTTTGCTGGTCTTTTCCTTTAGATGTGGTGGTAGAATTCAAAGTCTTTACATTTCAGTAGAAATTTAAGCCGTTGTTGTTGTTTCGCAAGTATTTTTTGGACGTGGAGAACAGAACGAGAAGAAGGATGACATTAGAAGGG
>NW_023479675.1:0-2327 GCF_013731165.1 Rhagoletis pomonella | reverse complement strand
AAATACAGCGCATACGGCGGATGACCCATAACAATGGAGCCGAGGAACGTGCTGGCCGAATAGCTGAGAAAGATGGTGAAAAAAAGGATGATAGCTTTTTTTCCGAAACGAGCCAATTTGTACAGTTCAGTGACTTCATCTGCGGCACGACAACGTTTGTCCAGCCGCTGAGTGAGCACGTATGTGGCACGCAGCTTTACCAACATGAAGGCCATAATTACGAGCTTGGTAGAACCGCCGTAGACGTCGAAAGTGAGCTGCAGCGAAGTGAGCAGGTTGCCGATATTCACCTCCTCTGCTTTGATAGTGAAGAAGATGAGCGTCAGGCCGATGGGTAAATAAATTGTACACAACATGTTGACGATGAGCGAATAAAGAACGTAGAAGAAGCGATAGCGCGGTGGCATTACGACGCCCATATAGAATCCAGCAATGAAGAGATATTTAGTAGTGTCTTGGCTCTGCACTGGCAGATCGACTAAATAGTATGAGAACGACATTTGAGTGCTAGAACTTGTCAAAGTGCCCAGGACACAAAGTGGTTTTAGAAGCGCATAGTCATTGGCGCTTTTTCATCTTCACTTACCACATTCCGCCTCCTCAGTTTCTTGTAATGAGTCCACCGGCTTGGCAGTGCTTAATGAAGCTAGTTGCTGCTTTTCAGCTTCCGGCAGTCGTAAAGCTAAACTTTGCTTTGATTTTGACATCATACTTATTTAAGCAACGCCACAAGTAGCCTAATTTTTATCGATGCAGCGCAGTAGCCTAAAGAACTTAGTAGTATGACCGTGCCACATGCAAGTTCGAGCGGAACTTTTCGATCCTCTCCCTTGTATACCCTTTTTATACGAAACGATTAAATCAATCGTTGGAGGATATTCTAACCTTGGTCGTCATTGATAGCATGACAGATTGTGCGTGCAGAAGGGGCGGTCGGCCTATTTCCGGAAGTAAGCATGTGCATGCCTTTTTTTATATGAGTCTAAAATTCTTAATCGTGACTTGCGACTTCCGTTTATTACACGTATTACGTATTATACACGATGTGCGAATATTTCCACTTTTCCATTTAGGCGGAAACCGTATTCCGCCCATTAAAAAGCGCTTGCATAACTTATGCTTTAATTGTTGTTTTCGATAAGAATAATTGACACTGCGCTCGAAAATTTCTTATTTTCAATTGCTTACATATGTATACGTATACTGCACTTATATGTATGCATACATATGTACATTAGGATGGTCAAAAAATGCACAGGGAAATTAAGTTTTTGTCATTTTTCTGCTGTAATGTAATGTCATGAACGTTCCCACAAAGAGCCAAATGGTAACAAAAGTATTGAGAGTAGTTTGAACGGGGAAAAACTAAGAACAAAAGGGTCGGAAACGTTTTTGCAAAGAACAAATTTCGAAGAAGAAATGAAAACGAAACTTTTGGGAACGTTTCCAATGAGAAAAAAATAAGAACGAATGTATCGAAAACATTTTCAAGAAGCATCAAATAATAACAAAAGTCTGGGTAACGTTCTGCTAGATAACAAAGATTTTGCGAACTTTGCGTTAAGACTGAAAGGGACATCTGCGTGTTGGGATGAAAAATCGTTTTCAATGAGAACGATGATTCTTAATTCTAAGCTAGATGAAAGCTGGATTATTTCAACTTACAGATCGTTTGCCATTAAGTTGAACTGTCCATTTATGGAAAAATTTTTCATTTGCTATGTAAGAAAAGTTGGTGTCTTAAGTCTTTCGTTGACTTAATTTCCATAATTATCTTTCAGTTCTTTTTTGACTAATTTTAATTTTCAAACATTTCAAACTTATGGAACGCTATAAGAAAAAAGTATGCCCTCGCTTCCTTTCGTTGCGAATAGTTCAGAGAAGATTTGTTCCAGTTTCGTTCTCTGTCAGAAAGTTCCTGAGGCTATAGTTACAAAATTGTCTTTCGAGAGAAAGTTCCTTAGACTTTTGTTCCCGTTTCTCTTTGCCAAAACGTTCCGGAGACTTTTGTTCCCATTTTATTCTCTAAGATTAGAATTTTCCCGAAAGTATTGTTCGCATTTTGTGCTCGTTGGAAACGTTCCACAGGGTTTGGTTTTATATGTATAATTCCCTTTAAGAACGTTCTAGACAGTTTTGTTCTCATTTCGGTTTTGATTTTGAAGTGTTCTTGGAAATAAAACTACGAGAACGGCATTTAGTTTTATTCTCGGTCCCCGACTTTGGTTGAATAAATCTTCAAAACATAAAACTATGATGTTGATTTAACTTTTTTTTTACAAACTATTTCTCCATAACCAATAATCTTATCTTGCGAATACATAAAA
>NW_023479674.1:0-2327 GCF_013731165.1 Rhagoletis pomonella | reverse complement strand
CGACTTCACAAAAAAGAGAAAGGTTATCAATTCGTCGGAATATTTTTGTATTGTATCTTTTATGTATGTTACGCATAACACGTTAACCGATTTATATGATTCTTTTTTTAAATGAAAGATTTTACCTCAGAAGTGGTCCCATATTAATTTTGTTTAAATCCGATTATCGGATCATGAAGAAATTAACGATAATCTTAAATTTTTATATGAGAATTGAAATCGGTTTTGTTTATTGCTTAAAAATTACTTGTTTTCGTATGCCATTAATTTACGTTTTAAAAAAATATTAAAAATCAACGCGATTTCACAGGCCGTGTAACTGCATACCCAAAATTTTTCTAAAAATACAGATTAAAAAAGTTCAAAATTTTGATGAAAATGTGTTGAATTTTTCTAAATTCTTTATACAGTTTGAAAGTTTGTTTTATGTGCTTTTGGCTAAAGCATGAGCCCAACTTTTTTTATAAATCTGAATATAAATCTGAAAATAACGGTTATAATATGATCGAAAGAATAAAAATTCAAAAGTAAAGATCGCAATTTGATCGCAAAAATAGAAATCTAATTTTAACGGTTATGATTTTTTTATACTACGGTGTAGTATACATACATACAAATAACCAAGTAGAGAAGTTTGACTGTACATATCTCGACAGCCGGTTCGAAAACGCCGTATATCAGAAAATGGCTCAAGAATTTACATCGAGATCGGGCGTTCTTCAACCAAATTCGATATATGGCGTTTTCGAACCGGCTTCTGAGTTAGGTCGATCTTCCATTCAGCCGTCGATAAATATCTATGCCCATTATACTTCATAGTAAGAAGTAAGCTAATCAGCAGGCAAATTTACTACCTGTGTATGTATACATTAGGGTCCTTAAATGTAGGAAGTAAATTTTTACATCAGATTTCCTAAGTCTCAACTACGTCGATGCTACTATAGGCGATGGTATCACATATATATTTTGGTCCCGATTGAAGTCGGGCAAGGCGTGTCGCACAGGGGTCAAAGTTCAGATTACCCCATGAAGACGTCTTAACCGACTCCAATCGTGACAAAAATTTATGTGTGATATTCTCGACTTTAGTAGTAGATTTTAGGTATTAAATGAAAGAAATGTATTTTTATACCCCAGCGCACTTGTGCACAAGGGTATATTAATTTTGTTCACATAACGGTTGTTTGTAACAGCCAAAACGAATCGAGATAGATATAGACAAATGTATACATAAATGATCAGAATGAAAAAAGAAATCGATTAAGCCATGTCTGTCTGTCCGTCTGTCCGTCCGTCCGTGTACACGATAACTCGAGCAAAAATTGAGATATCTCAACGAAATTTGGTATGTAGGTTTCTGTTAATCCAAGGTAGGTTGATATTGAAAATGGGCGAAATCGGACAATAACCACGCCCACTTCCCATGTAACGGTAATTTCCAGAAATACGAAAACTGCGATATTTTAGTAACTACTGAAGATAATTCACTCAAAATTGATATTTACAATAATTTTTAGACGAAAAATAAGAATATTATAAATTTTTGGAAAATGGGCGTAGCCACGCCCACTTATGGTTACATGAGTATATCTTGGTAACCGCTGCACTAATTTCTTCCAAACTTGGCACAGTTGTTGGCCTTCGCACAACATACCAAATGGCCGAAAATTTTTAAAATCGCTCAATAACCACGCCTACTTCTTATATAACGGTAATTTTCAGAAATACGAAAACTGCGATATTTTAGTAACTACTGGAGATTATTCACTCAAAATTGATTTTATAATAAGTTTTAGACGAAAAATAAGAATATTATAAATTTTTGGAAAATGGGCGTAGCCACGCCCACTTATGGTTACATGTGTATATATCTTGGTAACCGCTGCACCAATTTCTTCCAAACTTGGCACAGTTGTTGGTCTTCGCACAACATACCAAATGGATTTTTAAAATCCATTATTGTTTATTGGTTTATGGTAAAATTTTGGAAAATGGGCGTGGCACCGCCCACTTATGATCACATATAAGTATATCGGTAACCGTTCTACCAATTTGTACCAAACTCGGTGTGGTTATTGTGCTTGCCACATATAAGCAAAACGTTGAAAATTATTGAATTCGGACTAAAATAACGGCCGCTTCTCATATAACGGTAAATTTCAGAAATGCTTGAAACTTCAATATTTCGAAATTGAAGGACGCTAATTTACTCAAAATTGATACACCCCGGCTTACCATCTAGCGGAAGGTTTCGGAAAGGTGAAAAAACATATATTTAATACTTGCGCCGGGTATTTAATGTTCGGCTCCGCCCGAACTTAGACTTT
>NW_023479673.1:0-2327 GCF_013731165.1 Rhagoletis pomonella | reverse complement strand
ACTTTTTTTAAATTATAATATCTTCACCGTTCGTTGGACTGAAAAATGAGATACCAAGTGAAAGGATATGGTCTCCGAATGTGCAAAAAGCATTAATTTTTTTTGAGTTGGGTGCCACCTATTTAAAAACAGCCACATTTTTATAACTTAGATACTTCCGATTTTCACAGTTCATTCAATAAAAAAATAACAAGTGAAATGATATGATCTTCAGATGTGCAATAAGCCTTATTTTTTTTTAGTGGGGTTGCCACCTATATAAAAATTATCACCTTACATATAATACCTGAAGGCATTTTTTATTTATTACATCAGATTAGCGCAGTTCATTCATTTAAAAAGAATTAGGTCTCAAAGGAAAGAGCTTGGCGTTCAGATGTGCAATAAGATTTTATATTTTCGAAGAGGGTTGCTACCTGTATGAAAAATTATAAGATGTGGGCTGTTCGTTGGACTAAATAGTGAGTCGTTAAATGAGAGGACTTGGCCCCCAGATGTGCAATAAAGTTTTATTTTTTTGAATAGAGTTGCCGCCTGCATAAAAATTACAAGATTCACAGCGTTCGTTGCATTAAAAACATAAGATGTCAAAAGAAAGGGCTTAGCCATTAGGTGTGCAAAAAGGTTTTATTTTTTAATAGGGTTGCCAGCTGCTGCGTATGTGTACTTACTTATGTACACATTCAGCGCGTGGCGAAGCATCGCGCATACGAGGCCGGCTAGTTATATATAATCAATAAAAAGTATAAGGACAATTTTGAATATTTTCTCACGTTTCAATTGTAACTGGTGTTTTATGTAAAAAGCTGAACAAATTATTTGATGTATGTGCTTCAATTTTAAAGTCACCAAAAAATCTTATTCGCTTACACAATGCCAATAATTTGCAACAGTGATAGTTTTAAGAATTGCCAGTAAGTATACAACGACAAAAAACACATATGTATGTATGAATTAGTTACCTTAATATGGAAAAAATTTTCTTCAAAATCTTGAGTTTTAATATACACTGAAGCTAATTTATATATGCGGTAGATGTTTTTAAATTCTTTTAGGCTCCTAGTGAGTAATCTATCGACCTTCGGATATCAAAAAATATTATATGTGTGGTGTAGTGGTAAGCAGTGCGCGCTTCCACTCCGCAGGGCCTGGGCTGCGCAAGATCGCAAAAAAAAATTTAGAAAACAGGTTTTTTTCTTAACAGCGGTCGCTCTCAGCAGGCAATGGCAAACCTCCGAGTGTATTTCTGCCATGAAAGACAGCTTCTCATAAAAATACACTCGCCGTTCGGAGTCGGTGTAAAACTGTAGGGCCCTCCCCTTTGTGTGACAATATCAAGGCGCACGCCACAAATCATAGGAACATATGTGTAAGCGCCAATCTATTATTATTATTTTATATGAATGTTACTTCTTTACCTCTGAAATGTGTATATGTATTGAATTCGTTGGGGATTCTGTGGGATAAATTTTTAAGATGTGGGTAACTGAGCGATTTTTCCCCGATTTTCGTGGGATTTTTTAGCAGAGAATATCTGGCATCACTGGGTGGACTTTGAACAAAATGCTGGCATACAAATTTTTCCTGGTACACTTGGCGAATTTTGTCCCATATTTTTCTATATCATACAATGAATTGAACCGGTTATTTCAAGAACCACATAAGTCACATTTTTTGCAAACATACGTTTTTTTGCTGCAAACGCTTCCTTAAATGAGTAGTCCACTTGCAAATAGCGTTATGTGATTTTATAATAGTAAGCCATAAATTAAAAGAAAGTCTACAACAAGTAACATCCAAATTTTATATATCTTTTTATTATTTGAAAATTTGGATAAATAACATTAATAATAACATTAAAAAACTAAATAGCTTGTTTTGAAATAGTAACTTTTACATAGCTAGCTTTTTTTAACTTTTCGAGTTCCCTGAAGTTCCCTGAGTTCCATGAAGGTTGGTCTGCTTCTTTTTTAAGACGTCTTCCACTAGGCACCGAAATTACAATGTTTTCTTGCAGTTTTCTAAGTTCATCAGAGGAAGGAAACTTTTGAAAGTGTATAAATACATACATAAGTACTATAGCGACTTTTGCAAGAGTAGTTAACATTTGATCCTATTTTTTTATAATATAGAAAGATATAGAATTACTTTAACTACTGGTACGTTACCCACCAAAAACTGAAAATCGAAAAAAATTTACATAGCGCACCTTGCAAGTGGACTACTCAAATGTGGATGCGTGTCCTGGGTAATAACCACGTATGTCAATACAGTCCTTCATATTCAAATAATACCGCGTAATAGTCGTTCATTGCCTAGACAACTTA
>NW_023479672.1:0-2327 GCF_013731165.1 Rhagoletis pomonella | reverse complement strand
TTTTATTTTATTTTATTGGTTTCCGTTGTTTTTATTTATTTTTCCTTAAATTTTAGCTTTAAAATTTTTTTCTTTCGTTTTGCATAACCAAAGAAAAAGTTTAAATTTCATGAAAAAAGGCCTGTCAGTGATATTTTTTCCTTGTCGCTTTTTTGTGTCTTCATTTCTTGTTACGTACATATGTACATTAGACTGCATCACTCCCCATACAAAAAAAATCGGTACCGTTTTTTAAAACACCTCAGATGACTAAACAGTTTAAGCTTAAAAAGTTTGCATAAAAATTAAAAAAAAAAAAATTGTCGATAGAATCATGATAATGAGATTTTTGATGCTGTTTTTTGAACTCTTTTCAAAGACTGGTTTAAGAAAAACTTGAATTACTCAGCCAAAATCTTACCAATTTAGACTTTTAAGGTATCGTTGGTAAGGTATTTTCTGACCTTTTTAATTTCTTTGCGAATAAGCTCATTCAAGGTATGAAAGAGGAAGGTAAGATAAACGAGTGTCATTCCATGTTGAAGTAAGATTCGTTGGTATTTTATAAAGAAAAAATTGGGACGTGAATAATTTTTTTTTTCAAAGAAATAAAAAGGGTGAGAAAATACCTTTCCACTGATACCGCATAAGTCTATATCGGTAAAGTTTTGGAGCAGTTATTCAAGTTTTTCTTACACAAATCTTTGAAAAAAGTTAAAAATAAAACAGCACACAAAATCTCATTATGTATTATGATTCCGTTAATAAAATTTTTAAATATTTTTATGCAGATTTTTTAAGCTTAAACTGTTTTGTCATCTAAGGGGATTTTTTTCAAAAAATCCTTTAAGAAACTATTTTTATTCATAAAAAAACTCCATTTTTAGTGGTATTTTAAAACCGGTCCAGCTCACTTAAATCTTAATATTTTTCCGAAATATTTTGGTAAAAGTTTTAAAATGTAGTACGTTTTGTAATCAAGCCGGAAAAACCAAAACTTTTTTTGGTGATGCAATCTAATGTACATATTTTACTTCAGCTTTTGTTGTTGACTTTACCCACTGAGAGCTTTGCAAATATGTGTGTGCAAGTTTGTTTGAGTTTGAGTTTATTTAGCGCGAGTGGGTGGGCGGCCCCTGACTCCAACAGCAACAACAACAACAACAAAAGAGGCATCTACGTAAGCGCTGCGCATTCGCGTCTTTTTCTAATGTTGTTGTTGCCTTAGCATTTACTATGGTTGTTGCATGCAGGCGTGTTTTCTGCTTCGTTCAACATTCGTTCGTCTGCTGTCAGTATTTGTCTCTTGTCTGTTTGCATCAACCAGCCACCTCTCACACCTCTCACACCTCCACTAACACCACCAGCAGCAGCAACAAAGCAACGACAATAGCGAGCGCAAGCACAAATCGTAAGCACACAAATGCAAATACATACAACTTTTGTAAATTTCTTCTTTTTTTTTGTATACCTACTACTTTTGTATGTAAGTATGTACATAAATGTTGATTGTAAGTGTGTTTGTGTTAGCGAAAAAGGAGCTGAACGAAAGCGCAGTAGGAGCGAAAAAAAAACAAAAAAAAAATAATAATATTTCACATTAGGGTGTTAAGCTGTGAAGTGTTTGGTCGAAGTTTTTGTTGTTCTACCTCACTTCTTCACCCCTTCACTTCTCAACCAGCAGTATTCTCTGCCTCCCCCCGTTTTATAGGGTTTTCACATTTTTGTCCTCGTATTTGTCTGCCTTTTGTACTTTGTGCGCATTGTATTTGTGTATTTGCACAGTGTTGCATTTGTGTGTGCACTTGTATCTATGCGCTGGTGTTGGTGGTAATGTCAACTGCCACTGGTGCTACTGTTGAAGGCACACACTCACAATAACTTTTTGGCGAATTCACACGAATGCCCACCTGCGTAGGTACATTCATACATACAGACATATGTACATGTAAAGCCATTCATATGAATGTGTATTGTGGCCCTGGTTTCGTGAATTCTAAGGCTTGCGTCGCTCAACAAAGTATATCAGAAGAGTGAAAGTTTCGTTCTTAATGTCGTTTGATATTTGACGATTTGACAGTTTTTGTTAAGTTTCAATGAATTTATTTGGGCACTACATTTCGGTTCACAACGTCGTGATTGTGTTGACTTTGATGCGAGTTTCAATGGCAATGGACGAACAAAAATCACGGCAGATTTAAAAGTTTAACAGAGCTTCTGAATTCTACTTACCTAACCTTTAAATATGGACTTTTTTCTTAGATATCCCTAGCCTGTAGATGGGGTCTACATTTATTTTGTTAGTGTTTGGTAAAAGTCCCGAAATATCTCTAAAAATAAAGCATGAT
>NW_023479671.1:0-2327 GCF_013731165.1 Rhagoletis pomonella | reverse complement strand
CAAAGATTTCTCAAATACTTTTCCTTTGATACCAATATTGCATACCTCTACAAAGAAATTAAAGACATTGAGCTTTCTAAAATCTCTTTAATTTAGAAAATATTTTCGAAAATAACCCTGCTTAAATCTCTATCGTTTACCACCGCAATACTATAATATTTAACTTATCTTATAAATTTAGTTAAACAAAATTTTTCAAACAGATGGCAAACCCACTTCAAAAATATTTTTAAAATCAATTTTTCTTAAACCTCTTTAGTTTGATACCCATATTTTAATATTTTATTCATCTTATTAATTTACTTAAACTGAAATTTTCAGGCAGGTATTTAAACCAGGGTACGAAAATAAACTATATTGTACGTTACTATTTCGTTTCGTTTATTACTTCAACAGTTCGGTACAATACGAAAACCAAACGGCTGAGTTCACTTTGGCGATAGTACACTACAGTAGTTTAGTAGTTACAGACGAAACAACAAACGAAATGAATCGTGCAGAGAAAAATATATGTATGTATGTACATATATGCAATAACTAAATACAAAACTTATGGCTGCAGTGAATAAAAAAAAAAAATGTTTTTTAATTGAATTGGATATGAAAATTTACAGAAAAAAAATATTTTTCACGTAATTGAAACGTACCCTATGGTACAATTGTCACAAACGAAAAGCAAACGTTTCTCGTTGGGGAAAATGACAGTGAATCTAACAATTTGTTTCTGACTATGTACAAAACTGTACAAAACCACAAATGATATGATGATCGATGAGCAAATGGGAATTGTTTTGTACAGTTTATTTTCGTACCCTGATTTAAACTATAGCGAACAAATAAAAAATTTTATTCAGATCAGTCAAGTCATTTTCAAGTTTTAGCGAGATCAACGGACAGCAATTCATTTATATGCATGTATGTACGTATGTATGTATGTCTTCTTCTTAATTGGCGCTGTAACCGCCTAAGCGATTTTGGCCGAGTCCAAAACAGCACGCCAGTCATTTCTCTTCTGTGCTAACTGACGCCAATTGAAAATGCCAAGTGAAGCCAAGTCCTTCTCCACCTGGTCTTTCCAACGCAGAGGAGGCCTTCCTCTTCCTCTGTTGCCAGCATCGCGGCCCGCGTTGAATATTTTCAGAGCAGGAGCGTTTCTGTCCATCCGAACGACATGGCCAAGCCAGCGGAGCCGCTGAATTTTAATTCGCTGCACTATGTCTATATCGTTGTAAAGCTCATACAGCTCATCGTTAAATCGTCTGCGATATTCGCCATCACCAACGCGTAAAGGTCCGTAAATCTTTCGCAGAATCTTTCTCTCGAAAACTCCAAGAGCCGCCTCATCAGATGCTTTCATTGTCCATGCCTCGGCGCCATACACCAGCACAGGCATGATGAGTGACTTATAGAGTGTGATCTTTGTACGACGAGAGAGGACTTTACTTCTCAATTGCCTACTCAGCCCAAAGCAGCACTTGTTGGCAAGAGTGATTCTCCGTTGGATTTCAAGGCTGACTGTATGTATGTCTGTATATATCTGCGGCCCAAGTCGAGACATGCCATTTTCTCTTTAATGCAATATTTTATTGGAATTCCAAAAAAATAATTAGCTAGCCATAGATGTAGTCTCAGAACATTAATAAAAATATAACATTTTTCAAGAGAATTTTATAATTATGCATTTAATTTCAAGTCACTTAAGCTACTTTAATTGAGAAACATAGATATGTAAGTATATGTATGTGCCTAAAATAAAGCGAAAAAGTCTTAGTTTTTGACTTTCGATTGTCTAAAGTAGCTCAAGCTTTATTAATTGTTTAGCTGTTCCTTCCTCTTTCATGTATTAGCGCTACACTAAAATTCGTCAACACTAAGCAACTTCAAATACATTAATTGAAAACAAAAACAATACCGACATAATACCCGCTTTATATAAACAAAAAAAAAAAAACTAACGAAACGATGTTTTATTGTTGTTTGAATTTAAATTGTTTCAATAATTGCTAATTTTAATGGAATATTTATTACACTTATCTTTGTATGTGCAAGTATGTATAAAAGCTCCGCTAACTACGATGAAACATATGCGGGATTCTTTAAAGAACAATTGTATTCTAATCGGCTATTTGTTCAAGTGTAGCAGGGCGTATACGCAACTTGGTAGAATAAGGCTACCTTAACATTTCTGTTTCTTTACAGAGCAGTTATAAAACTATAAAAAATTGCATACGTTTTTTAGTTGCGATTATTTTCATTACACTGGTTTTTAATAGCCATGGTTTATTTTTTTAATTATTTAGTTAGGGCCTTTCTACATTAAGGCAACG
>NW_023479670.1:1993-2327 GCF_013731165.1 Rhagoletis pomonella | reverse complement strand
AATAAAAACCAAGACAAAAATTAAAAATTACATGTTGCCTCTGACGGTATTCGAACCCGAACATGCTGGGAGCTAAGAACTAACAGCGAGCATCTCTACACGTTCAGCTACAGCCAGACATGCAAATGTGCTTTCAAATGCTCAACTTCAATCACGTTTCGTTAAAACACGAGCAGTGATCGGATAACAAACAATAAGCTGGCGCAGAGACACGAGTTGGTCCGCTACAGCATGACAGAGGAACACTTTTGTAAGTACTCCAATTTACCACAAATAGACTACATGGTCCAACGATTTTTGCAGGGTCTATACTATATCTTCCTTCTTACTCATG
>NW_023479670.1:0-1983 GCF_013731165.1 Rhagoletis pomonella | reverse complement strand
AGAGTCGATGGTGCGAAATTTACTTTTTAAAGCACAAAAGCGAAGTTCTAGACAAGTTCAAAGAATATAAGCTCCTTGTCGAAGACCAACACGGTAATCGGATAAAGTGTCTACGCAGCGATAATGGAACCGAGTATACTTGTAACGCCATGAAAAATTATCTGAAAACCGAATTTATACGTCAAGAGTTCACAATCGAATACACTCCCGAACAAAATGGACTAGCCGAACGCAAAAATCGAACCGTCGTGGAAATGGCTAGATGCATGCTATTAGAAGCAGGGCTCCCTCCAGTATATTGGGCAGAAGCTGTCAATACCGCGAACTATTCACGCAATCGCTGTCCATCGCAAAGTTTAAATGGCGAATTTCCCTACCAAATATGGACTGGGAGGACACCATATGTTGGTCACTTACAAAAGTTCGGCAATACTGCCTACATGCTGAAAAAAACTGCCGGCAAGTGCAAATTCGGGTCAAAGTCGATAAAATGCGTATTTGTAGGCTACTCTGAAACATCCAAAGGTTATCGCTTGTGGGATCCTGTAGCAAGAAAAACACGCCGAAGTAGAGATGTAACGTTCGTCCAACAGCAGAAAGTCGACGCGTATGAAGAATTTCTAATCAGCGACGTCGAAATACATTCACAGCTAGAAAAGGTGAATTCGGATGTGAAAGTAAATTCCGAGCCGCGAAAACAACCACGGGTAACTATGAAGGCCAGTGATGACACATAAAATTTCCAAGAAGCACTTAAAAGAGGTAGAGGCCGCCGAAAGAAAGTCCGAACAAAGCGCCGCGGGAGACCGCGATTAGAATGCAATATGGTACCCATCACCAAAATGTTATCGAGCGAAGAAAACTCCACTAGCGATCAAGAGGTAGCACCCGAAAAGTTCCGCACTAGCCCAGAGCGCAGATACAGTAACCCCTATGGAAGCACTATCAGGTACTGAAGCAAGCGAAGGGAAAAACCCATGCTAAAAGAATACCAAACGCTTGTAGCGAACAACACTTGGGAGGTAGTGAATCATCCAGTTGGTAAAAAGATCGTCGAATCCAAATGGGCCCTTCGTACTAAATACAAGTCAGATGGTAACGTAGATTCTAAGAAGGCCAGGCTAGTAGTAAAAGGCTTCACCCAGCGACCTGGAATCGACTACAGTGAAACCTTTGCTCCAGTCGCTCGACTTAACACTATTCGATCACTGATGGCCATATCCGCAGAAATGGGCTTTGAAGAACACCAACTTGACTTTGTAAGTGCCTATTTAAATGGCACGTTAGAAACAGAGATATACATGTCTCTGCCAAGCGACTTGCAAGATATATTGGATGAAACCGGAGCATCTAAGTACACCGCAGGTAAGGTTTGCTTACTGAAGAAGGAAATCTACGGCCTAAAAAGTCAGGCATATTATGGTATCAAAAACTTGACCAGAAGCTACGAGATATGAAGATGTCAGCATCGAAATGCGATCCGTGTCTATACATTCACAAAAGCATTGACACTATTGCACTTATCGCTATATATATTGACGACCTAATCGTAGCATCGAACAACAAAGAAAAACTAAGGCGAATAAAGGCCGAACGTGCGTCTGCGTTTGAAATGAAGGACTTGGGTCCAATAAAATAGTGTCTGGGAATTGAATTTAACCAATGCCTTAAAATTAATACTATTACCATGGGTCAATCGAAATACGTAGCACAATTACTGAAAAGATTCAAAATGAACGACTGTAAGCCCGTCAGCACACCTGCAAGCGCGAGCATAAAATTGTGTAAGGGAATGTCCCCAAAAACCGAAGACGAGCTCCGTACTGTGAACAATCTACAATTTCAAAGTCTCGTCGGCTTACTGATGTACCTTGCTAGGTCAAGCAGGCCCGATATAGCGCATATAGTGAGCGTATTGAGTCAGTTCAACACAAACTATGGAAACGCACACTGGGTTGCAGCCAAACGCGTCTTACGCTATTT
>NW_023479669.1:0-2327 GCF_013731165.1 Rhagoletis pomonella | reverse complement strand
GAAACAGGCGGGGCTTAGTAGTGCCGCTACAACAACAACAACAACAAAAACAACAACTAGACATTTACGCGTCCAAGTGAGTTGCACTACCATAATTTCAATGCCGTGGCATAATTCAGTAAAAAAAAAATGCACAAAACTTATATAAATGCTTAAACAAAATACAGGAGGTATTCTCCGAGTCTTGCAAAGCCCTTGCATGGTGCACAGATTGCACGATTTGCACGGTTAAAACCGGTTTTCGTATGGGACAGCTTTGCAAACCGTGCAATCCGTGCACCGTGCAAGGGCTTTGCAAGTCTCAGAGAATACCCCTATACATTCCTATATTCGTTTTTTAAGTAAGCCGGCCAACTTAATTACTTTTTAAAAAATATAATTCCATTTATACATGTATAACCAGTTGCAGATATTCCATTGGAAATTATGTCTAAGGCTGCGCCTAACTTTCGCGAAAACTTTATTTTTACAATTTCGAGATTTTAAAACAAATACACTACAAAGTGAAAGAAATATCTTAGGAAGTATGGGATTATTACCCTTTTTATTTGTTTTAAAGGTTTTTGCACCTCCTACAAAATTTCGAAGTTGCCATTTACTGCCTTCTGAACAGATGAAAACTAGACATACATATCTAAATACGCGCCCATGTATTATGTATATTATTAAAAATGTAAACATCAAAGTTAATTTTTTTAAATATGCGAAGGCAACTATTTTTATGAAACAAAATAGAAACCGATACTTTCTATTAAATTTTTTCCGGCATATTTATATATACATACATTCTAGTATACATATACGTTTGTTATGTGCAGGTAAGCGCAAACTTTCTGAAGTACATATACATTTCACTTACTATTTGTTTTCAATTCAAACATACAATTTTCTTAACTTTATACAGTTTTACAAATAGCGGGTATTCGATATATAAAGTACAATGAATCCACTCCAGTATCACTCCTTCACCACGATGTTAAAACCAAACTAATTAGGCTTAAAAACAACTTGCCCGACAGTGTAGAGAAAACGAGCCAAACAATGTATCGATATTCAACCAAAATGTGTACATCATTATCTGCTACTACCCGACCAGCAACCCTAACCAATAATATAAGGTGGTAGGGGCAGCCAAAGGCGTATTCATACAAGCCAGGGCACAGTAATGTGTAGTGTTGCCATTCATTTCATTATTTATTTATTAATCAATCAAATGGAATACAAATCCTTAAGCCTGATATAAGTTCAATGCGTACGCAAAGCAATCGCATGTGAACGACAGATGTGTGAGCGTCCATAAGAATACAAATGGAATTCTTTGCCTTTACGAACGTTCACGCTCACGCTCGCATTGAACTGTATATCAAGCTTAGGCCTGCTATACAGTTCATTGCGAGCGTGGGCGTGAGCTTTTTATTTTGACCAATAGAGAACTAAAATATCTTTCAGAATTATAAAAAAAACTAATTTAAAATGCATAAGTTTTTTTTTCAAGCTCACACTCAACTGTTTTCGTACGCAAAGCATTCGCCTGTAAAGGCTGATATACAGTTAAATGCGAGCGTGAGCGTGAGCTTTTTTTTTTTTTGATCAACATCTTCGTTATTACTCAACTTTTTGCTATAGTTGAGACATGAAAAGATAGAGAATTAGGGCCGGTTGTTCAATGTCTGATTAGCACAAATCGGAGGTAGAAGCTCCGGTTAAATACAACGAGTGCTTTATCGATCACATGTTATATGCGTGATGTCGAAAACGTCGATAATGATGTTTAACCGGCAAGTAGTGATAACCAGACATTGAACAACCGGCCCTTAAATATCTTTCAGAATTAGCGTTCAGAGATAAACAATTAAGAGAGCACCATGAGTGTAGGCTATCGAGCTCCGATTGCAACAATATGGCGTCTTGTGAGTTTTTTATCACTGAGTAAACCTTGAGGTCATCAGCATATAACAAATACTTACAGGTCTATTCTGCGCTGGTAATACAAAGTTTGTAACCGGTAAATAAAGTTCCTATCAGTTTTTAAACCCTTTTCGCATTCTGTATACTCTTGTAACCGGTAAATTTTGTTACCATCTCATAAGCTGGTAACAAATTATTACCCCATGAAATATGCAATGCCAGGATTTGCACAATTCTTCATAGCTGAATTGCTGAATATTTTAACTGCATTACCAACGTACCTAGAATCGCGGTGACAAGAACTGGTAACATTTTTTGGTAATACAATTTTCCGGTTACAAAATCTTCGGTAACGTGCAGAATAAACCTGTTAGGCTATCTGCACACTTGTCGTCCAATCATAGTTGCGTTATCGTCTC
>NW_023479668.1:0-2327 GCF_013731165.1 Rhagoletis pomonella | reverse complement strand
TTGTGCCGGAGTCTTATTAATGATTTGGAACCGCATGATGACCAAAAAACCTCATTGCCTCTTACTGTACGCGTCTTGGCAGTATTAAACTTTTTTGGCAACGGATCGTATCAGAAATGCGTGGGAAATAATTGCAATTTGCCAATGAGCCAGTCGTCCTTTTCAAGAAGTTTGCGGGCTGTGACAAAGCTCATTACAAGGGTTAAAGGCGGAGAAATTAAGTTTCCCAGTTCGATTGAGGAAGAAACCATAATTAAAACAGGGTATTAAAAGCGAATTAACTTTTATAGAAAAACAGTGTCATCTGAAATCTTGTGTTTTATCAGATTTTTTCGAAAGTTTGGAATAAAAAGCACAGTAGGAGCAATTGACTGCACCCACATCGCTATTGTTGCTCCGCCGTCTAGCAATGTAGAACGCCCGCTTAATTTGTATTTAAACAGAAAGGGGTTCTACAGCATTAATGTCGAAGCGGTAAGTTACAATTTCTTTGACAAATACAATTTATATGAGTTTTGTTTCGTAGGTATGCGATCATCGTTTGTGCTTTACATTCCTAAACACAAAATTTCCTGGGGCGACGCATGATTCTGGGATATGGGCAACGTCTGACCTACGGGAGCAACTAATACGTCAGCATACCAGGACTACTGTTCACCAAAGAGAATCTTGGCTTATTGGTGATCAAGGCTACCCTTTGGAGCCATGGCTTCTTACGCCAGTAGGAACTCCAAATAGCCATAAAGAAGTCAAATACAACAAATTGCATGCGTCTGCTAGGAACAGCATAGAACGAGCATTCGGAGTTTTAAAGTCCCGCTTTAGATGTTTGCTAAAGCACCGAGTGCTTCATTATTGCCACGAAACAACATCACTCATTGGCGCGAGTTGTGTTATCCTTCACAACATAATGACAAAAGCGGGCATTGAAGCGATGGAGGTGGATAACGATGTCGTAGAAGATAACGATTCGGCAATGAATTCCCTTGATTTCTCGCAGTATACCCGCGAAGGAGAGAGAACAAGATCCAGATATATTTCAACACTATAATCAAATTCTTAATGCTGAAAAAATTTAACAAAAATCTTGACTTTTTCACTTTGAACAAAAGTACTTTATTACACTCAAATTAAATGGGTTACGAACTACGTTTACAGTTCAAGATTATAGTGAAATCACATTACATTTTGTTTAAGTTATTATATTATCATTCTAAAGTACATACAGTGAACCAAATATAAACTGGGACGCGACATTTTAGCAAGTTTTAATTATTTTTCTTAAGTTTATTTAATGTTTAATATTTTTGTTGAAAGTATTACTTAAAAAACATATAAATCCAAATTTCAGACTTTGTGCAAAAATTATGAAAATTCTGCCAAATTTCACCAAAAATTTCTAACTTTTTAATCAGCACATTTAAAAAAAATATGCAGCTTTGTAGTCCATTAAAATTGAGTTTAATAAGGTGCAAATTGGAAGTAACTACGACTTGCCGTTGATATTTGACAATTTTGTATGTTGACAGTGCTCCGCATTTTTCTTCCATATTAAAAAATGTTCGAAGAAATTTCTATGGAAAAAAATGCGTGACACCGTCAACAAAAAAAATTACAAAAAATCAAACCTAAGTCCTAGCTACTTCAAATTTGACCTTATTTACTCAAATTTAATGGACCCCAAAGCTACATTTTTTCTAAAGATGCTGATAAAAAGTTAGAAATTTTGGTGAAATTTTGCAAACTTTCATTATTTTTGTACACAGTCGGAAATTTGGATTTATATGGTTTTTGTTAAGTAATCAGCTATACTTTCATACAAAAATATTATACATTAAATTAGCCAAAGTGAAATAACTAAAACTTGATAAAATGTCGCGTCCCAGGTTATTTTGCTTCACTGTATGTATTTATACATATGTATATATGTTACTTTTTGAAGTATGAACTACTCGACTCAAACTCAATATTGTACAGGGATGTGCCTAATATGCTCATCATGTTTTGAATTAGGAATTTTATTCGGCATTTTTTTATAAAAGTATGACTCATCTAACAAAATCGAAACTTTAAACTTTATGCAAAAAATAGAAACTTTTAACAAAGTTTCATCAAAAGTACAAACGTTTTAATTAGAATTTATAGAAAAAATAAATAGCCTAATTAATTTTATATACTAAAGTGCAAGTTTAATATTGCTAAAAGATCCTGTTGATTTTTGAAAAATTGTTTGCTGGCGGTGTTACGCATTTTCTTCCAAACAAAATATGTACGAAAGTTTTTCTTACATGGAAGAAAGTGCGTAACACCGTCAGCAAACAATTTTT
>NW_023479667.1:0-2328 GCF_013731165.1 Rhagoletis pomonella | reverse complement strand
TATTATTATGACGTTTCGCCTCCAATAACTGCTCCTTTCCAGTTTTTATAGCATTGATTGTTTTAATAATTCCTGCTGTACCGCCATATAGACTTCCAAGTGCTCCTAATGCTACGAATAAAGGCGTTAATGGGAGAAATCCTCCAGATTTAGGTAATGGTATTACACGTAGTGCTTTTATTATAGACTTTTTCCCTCTAAAAATATTATTTACAACCTTTCGTGAAATTTTTATTGCATCTTTTAAGTTATTACTTTTCTTTAAATTTTGTTTAGCACTTTTTAAAGCATGTTTGAAGAGCTGACAACCAGTTTTTCCTCCCACTTTCTTAGTTTTACTATAAATGTTCCCCATACCAAATTTCGTTTTTGTCTTCATTATATTTGTAACTAACCAAGCATTTGTTTTCTCACTAAGATTGCTATCCTTCGCTTTAACTCTTTCCCAAGCCTTCTCAGTTAATTTTTTATCAGCAATATGTCGGTTATGTAAATCTTTATTATATCATGTACTCAACAAGCAGTGTCTAGTAGATTAATCCCTCAATCTCCTCTTACTAAAAGTTTCCGTAGTTTCGTTCCAGGTTCACAAAATTGATAACTAGGCAAATGAAGTTCAATAGGAAGCTTATTAATTATATTGGTTATAAAACCTTTTCCAACGACTAACGATTTATAAATAAACCTTTTTTCATAAATAACTCTCATATAAAATAATATTATATTCAAATAAACGCTGAAGCTTTTTAATAAATTTATGGTTCTATATAATTAAATTTTAAATTTCTAAATACTAATTCAACAGTTAAGTTATATTCAAATACAGTATTATTATGTGATTTAGAATAAACTTCTATATCATATATCGCTTCCCTATTTGTTCTACTATAATACCTTAACTTAGTCTTAATATCTAAACCCCTTCTTTTATATTCATGTTGGTTTTGGTGTTGCTCCATAATATACTCTTCAATTTCAACGCCAACCACTGTTAAAATTTGATACTGTCATCCTCTTCATCCCATTTTTTGTTAAAAAAAGCATGGGCTGCTCTGATTGGGATGCCCAAAAAATGTAACCGGGGACCCTCATCTTCATCTTCAATATCTTCAAAGCACAACATCTCCAATTCAAAATCAAAGTTGTACTCTCCATGATGCTCGCTATTGAGGATTCGATTTACTCCAGGCATGATGTGTTTTAGTAGCTTTAAACAAAGTAATAATTTCTAATGTACAGTATTAGCTTATTTATACACATTTCATAACTATATAAAAAGCATTGAGGTGAACTGTTGATAAAGAACATATTTAAATATACATATACTTTAGTAATCTATTTTATGCTTCATAATATGATTCAATAAAAAATGTGGAAATAATCTTAAACTCAATGTTGCTGTCAAAGAATATATTTATTTTTTATTACCCTATTTAAATTTTATTATATGAGTCAAATTAATTACTAATATTATAAATAGCCTTGATCTTGATTTCATCATCATTGATTGCCTAATAAGTATAGTAACGCCAAGTGGACGATAACGAATCCCACATAAACATATAAAAAAATGCTTATAAAAGTATGTGTATATTTAAATGTTTTATTCATCTAGCATTATTCATTCATATATTGCTAACTTAGTGAGAAAAGTTCTTAAGCATACTTTTTTATGAAAACTCATATTTTGGTACAGAAAGCAGGAGATATTAATAATACATCGTTTCGAAAAAGATTAAGATACTTGTTTTTCTCGTTTATATTCATTGAAAGACAAATTTATTAAATTCAAAAGAGTCGCCGAATGTCTAACAAATTCAAAAATAATACGAAATCTTTTAATCTTTCACATATGAATGGAAAAGTCTGCTGATTTTGATGATGAGAACAAAACAATTAATTTGAAATAAAATAAAGTTTTATAATTACTTATTTATTTTTTATTTATTATTAGATATTTAATGAAGAAATAAAGTTTCTTAATATTATTACATTTTTTTCAACAGATATCATAGAATTTTTATGATATTTACAAGTATTTATATTTGTATTTTTAATATATAAATTCTTTAAATTTGGACAATTTAAATCATCTACATTATATAAAATAATATCGTATCCGAATAAACGTTGAATCCATCTGATTTTCTCCAATCCTTTACCATAGAATATATATTTTTTTCTTTTCATTAATGAATGGATAGGGGCACCGAAATTGCGCATATGGAAACTGTGCATTTAGACATTATTTCGGTTTCAACCGAAACTGTGCATGTATGCTTTATTTCGGTTTTTACCATATGCATTATTTCGGTTTTAAACCGAAAC
>NW_023479666.1:0-2328 GCF_013731165.1 Rhagoletis pomonella | reverse complement strand
AAAAAACATTTTCGATGGGCACCCTAATGTATACTAAAACTAAAGTATAAATAAGTTAAGTTTGAACATACATATTTAGCATTTATTGCTTCTCCACTTTATAGCTACTTATATGTATATGTATATAAGTATGTCTGCAAAGACGAGATGGTGGGGTAAGTCGTTGCTCTACATTCATAGAAAATCTATTCAAATATTTATAATATTCGTGCTGATATTTTGCGCAATTTTCCTAGTTAATAAACCTTGTTACGCTCGCCGGAGCATAGTTTGTTAGCAAATCATTGCAAATGCTCTTTAAGTTAGCATATATTTGCAACTGACATTTTGACCCTGATCCTGAAGGAAAATATTCTATGTAAGAATTAGGTTAGGTTAGGTTAAAGTAGCTGCCTGCGTCCAATTTAGGAGAGAGGCGCACCTCGAAAGCGACCTGGCATTAACATGATTTTGGTAAGTCGATTTTGAAGCTAACTCGTTGAGGACTTTTCTACATTCTATAGCAATTTTCGAGATTTCACAGCATTCCAGTAATTTAATAGGTACTTGGCTATCGGAGTATATGGTTACTGAAGGCAGATTAAGAGAAGATTCGATATGGCAAAGTGCAGCCTCTTTTATGGTCACCACCTCTGCTTGGAAGACACTGCAGCCTGGTTTGGCAGCCTTAAACAGAGGTCAAATGAGAGGTCCTTCGAGCCCATTCCACTCACTACTCTTACATTTAATTTAGCGCTCTAGGAGGCGCCGACCGAATCGTCATTCCTTAAAGGGACACGAGTTCACACTGCTTGTTAGCGAGCTCGAGAGGCGGTGACCTAAAAGTATCGGGGTAGTTGGTTAGAATGTTGGTGTAGCAGAATCTGGCGTCTTTCCACTTTGGCAGTGCATTTAGTATTGCTACATTGCAGCTTGCCTGAGGCTTCCCAAAAGTGTGTACGGCCAGAAAGTTAAAGGGCCAGTTTCTCAATGTCTGGTTAACACTATCTGCAGGTTCAACATCGTTATCGATGTCATCGACTACATAAAATAAAACAGGGAGTCGATAACGATGTTTAACCTGCAGTTAGTGTGATAACCAGGCATTGAAAATCTGGCCCTAAGGGTGTTTCCAGTCGCTTAATGGGCGTGGATGACAGAGCTGCTGGTGAAAAGACAGTGCTGACATCAGCAATGCTTTAAGCCAAAAACGTCGGGAGGCCCCAATGAAGAGTGGAACAGTCAAATGTGAGATGCAATGAGAGTATTTTGAGTATTTATTTATTTTCAATTTTCAAATAGAAAATATGACGAAGGTAGCTTTTACTATTTATGAGGGAACGTACTGTAGATAATTACCAATAATTACGCTAGTTCTAAATTCTGTATTAATTTTTGCGCCCACTAAGAAGATGCATAATGACCTTAATTAGTTGAACATTTAATACAGAATTTTTGAGTTTGTTCCTATTAGGTTTTATGCAAATAGCTTTAGGTGTATATATGCAAATTTGTAATTTCTTAACGCCTTTGGTGAGTGTCGAAATGTTAGTAAATATAAATTGCTCATAGTAATTCGTCACTTTTGCTGTTAGTGTACTTAAGCACATAGTTGTGTACATATGCACTTAAATGTTTAGATACCTTGACAAGTCATTTATTATTTCCTATATTTGAGTCCGGGCAAAAACACAAGCGGAGCGGTAATATTTAATGCGCCAGTGTTAAGAAAAAGATCCCGTGAAAGTAAGTTGTAGCTGAAGTACTGTTTCACCAGTGGATGATTATCCTTTTCCCGTTAAGAAAAGTGTTAAGTGGCACCTCAATAAATATATACCAAAATAAATATTCGGCACTCACATTTTTGTTAAGTGTTTGGCGGAACTTCTTCTCTAATTTCTGGTGTGCGCCTGGTGGTGTATCACAAGTCCGAACAACCGAACAAAATGAAAAGCCTCTAGTAAAGAAGGCATACAATTCTTACGTTTCAGCCACATGGTGGGTGTAAAATATGAAAAGGATATTCAAGCGATTTATAACTCGATCTTGAGGAGCCTATCGTTGAAAGCTTTATAATAACTGGCAGAGCTTGGAGAGCGATAATGGCTCACATTCAGACTCTGTAACATCCACTAAAGGGTTTGACTTGATAAAAAAAAAAAAAAATATTTAAATCGTAATAATGAGATTTTCGTATGCAGTTTTTTAACTTTTTTCAAAGATTGGTATAAGGAAAACTTTAATAACTGAACCTAAACTATTCCGATTTTGGCTTTTGAGGTATCATTGGAAAGGTATTTTCCAGAGACCGTACCGGTTATGCATTTTATAATAAAAGTCAAAAAATTA
>NW_023479665.1:0-2328 GCF_013731165.1 Rhagoletis pomonella | reverse complement strand
TGCAAAAGTATCTTAAAGGTTTACCACAAAATATAATATGTCCTTCTAAAACGGCCCAATATTTTTTCATCACACGACCGGGCTACCAAGTTACATCAAATTTTTTGTTACTAATAAGTGTTCCAGAAGTGAAAAAAAATCTGTTCATAAATGTGATTTTTTAGGATAGCTTAAAATCCCTGCGCTACCTATCGGAAGACAAACTCACTGATCCTTCTAAAACTTTTTGCACAAAACAAGAATCATTCAATGCGATTTTAAAATCTGGGAGAAAATGATTCCCAGTCGATGTATTATCAAATGTTTATAAATGTAGATGTACAGAATTCCATTAGCTTATAATAAGTGCCTCCAGAGATAATCCATATGACAATTTCAGTTTGTATGGGCGGTGCCACGCCCCCTTTTCCAAAATCGACCACTCTTCCCCCTTAGTACATTATTGATATCATAAATAGCTGTGTCAAATTTCAGGACGTTAGCATAAGCGGTTCCAGAGATGAGCGATATGAGAATTTCAGTTTTTATGGGCGGTGTCCCGCCTTCTTTCCCAAAATCTATCACTTTTCACCGTACGTAGGGTATTTACAATCATTTATTTACATTTTAGTCTATATGTCAGATGCCACGCTATCTATGTATCGGGATTAACATTCCTGGATTAGAGGAAGTTATATCCTTTAAATCGGTGTATGTTTCATTGAAATCGAGCGAACGGTGCCTTCAAAAAAGGGATTGCAAAATTTTATTGTGGCGCATCCTTACTAATATTATAAATCCGAAAGTGAGTTTGTTTGTTTGCTTTGCTTTTACGCCTTAACTACTCAACCGATCATCATGAAATTTTGTATACTGCTGTCATTTAGGCCAACTTAAAATATAGGATAAATTTAATCTCGATTAGACAAGGGGGCGTGGCATCTCCCATACAAACGGAATTTTTCATACAGCATTTCTCAGGAAATATTTTTGATATATTACTGGAATGAGGGCTGAATATATTTTTAAAAGGGTTGCCACCTGTTTGAAAAGTCAAATTTAAATTGGTTATGCGTAACCTATCTGAAGAATTAAAATGTGGTTGTCTAACGAAATATTGTTAAAAAACCTTTGGTTTGAGAGTTTTGTTAAGTTTGTGTTTAAGTCTTTCGCAAGGGTTGCCACATTTTAAAAAACTAAATTCAATTAGTTTAATTTAAATATTACAGTATAAGGCGCGCAATGGTTCTGGTGCTTGATTTATCGGTGGTGACTTGAAATTTACCACTGTACAACTCAACCCTGGTGCCTCAGAATGAAGCTTTAACGCATAATAATACTGGCATAGCACGTCCATTGGGCCAATCGTAACACATAAGAGTTCGATATACTCAATGGTGCAGCAGGTCGATTTAATCTGACCTTCACGGCCCCTTTTCTCACTTGGCGTTTATTCGTAATGACTCCAGCGCTATCTGGCAGCCCTTTTTGGCAATAGTATTGCCTTTACCATTACCAATAAAAATTTTGAAGTGGATGATAAATAAAATTTTTAGTAATAACTTCACTACAGCGCCAACTGGCGGGTGAAGTTTTGAAACTACACTCTCCAGAGAGCCACTCAAAAGTACACAATAAACTTCGTTAAAATCGGTCCGGGCATTTAGAAGGATTTCACTCACCAACACACAGACACAAGAATTATATATAAACTTTTTTTGCGGCGCCATGGCCCCTTTTCAAATAGCCCATTTTTCTCCATGAGTATAAGATTGATTTCATATATTGCCGTACCAAGTTCCAGTATTCTACCGTGAACACTTCCAGAGATATGCAGCATGGAAAATCGGTTTGTATGGGAAGTGCCACGCTCCTTCATATATCAAAATTTTTAGCCTATAACCATCCTTGGGACGTCTGAAGCAGGTATCCGAAATTTCAAAAAAAATCGGTTCGGCCGTTCTCGAGCTTTGCGAACACATTAAAAACGGCTTTCAAAATATATATTGTTGTAGAAGTTTGGTATGAATCTAAATGGTTTTGAATGAATGAAAAAGGTTGCCAACTGTTTAAAAATTTAAGTTCAAACTACTCAATAATTTAAATGAATTATTTAAATATGGGTGTCAATTGAAATGGTCTTGAAAGGGCTTAATTTCAAAACTACATGTAAGAGGTTTCCATCTGTTTAAAATCTCAAATTGAGTTCAGGGGATAAGTTAATTGAAAAAGTATGACAAGTGAGAAGTTTAGGAACGTTTTAGTTTGAAAATATTTTGAAGCTGGTTAAACAAATTTTAAACCTGTTTTTTAATTGAGTTTTCTTGAAATAAATTTTACTCAATGTAT
>NW_023479664.1:0-2328 GCF_013731165.1 Rhagoletis pomonella | reverse complement strand
AAAGGTTACATATGCCCTAGTGAGTCAGAGTATGTGTCACCCACATTAGCACACACAAGGGGTGGCTTTTGGGGTTCAAACCCCCCCTAAAGCTAATAATCTCAAATACAAACTGTATCTTAAAGCTAAGAATCCAGCTCTCAAGGAAATTATAAGAAATATTTATTATAATTTCTGTTGCCTGAAAAAGCGCTTTGCTTTTGCTGTAAATTTCTATGAGGAAATAAATATACGAGCATTTTTTTCTTGAGAGCTGCAAACTGATTTAAGAAATTTTGGTAGTAGAAAATTTTTTTTCCATTTCCGTCCGTCGTTTTATATGAATTTTTCGTTTTTCTTGAGAGTTCAGTTAATTTTTTCGGTATTCGAAATATTAACAAGTAAGAAGTCTAAGTTCGGGCGGAGCCGAACATTAAATACCCGGCGCAAGTATTAAATATATATTTTTTCACCATTCCGAAAGCAACCGCTACATGGTAAGCCGGGGTGTATCAATTTGGAGTAAATTACCGTCTTTAAATTTCGAAATATGGAAGTTTCAGGCATTTCTGAAATTTACCGTTATATGCAAAGTGGCCGTAATTTTAGTCCGATTTCAATAATTTTCATGTTTTGCTTATATGTGGCAAGCACAATAACCACACCGAGTTTGGTATAAATTGGTAGAACGTTTACCGATTTACATATATGTGATCATAAGTTGGCGGTGCCACGCCCATTTTCCAAAATTTTACCGTAAACGTATTTCTTAGTAAAGAATTGTTGCAAACGTCAATTTTGAATAAATTATCTTTAATATTTACTGATTTATCGAAGATTTCGTATTTCTCTCAATAACCCTGTGGACTGTGGGTGTGGTTATTGTCCGATTTTAAAAATTTTCGGCCTTTTGGTATGCTGTACCAAGGCCAACCACTGTGCCAAGTTTGGAAGAAATTAGTGCAGCGGTTACCAAGATATACACATGTAACCATAAGTGGGCGTGGCTACGCCCATTTTCCAAAAATTTATAATATTCTTATTTTTCGTCTAAAAATTATTGTAAATATCAGTTTTGAGTGAATTATATTCAGTAGTTACTAAAATATCGCAGTTTTCGTATTTCTGGAAATTACCGTTATATAGGAAAAGGCGTGGTTACAGTCCCATTTCGCCCATTTTCAATACCAACCTACCTTGGGTTAAGGGAAACCTACGTACCAAATTTCGTTGAGATATCTCAATTTTTGCTCGAGTTATCGTGTACACGGACGGACGGACAGACAGACATGGCTTAATCGATTTATTTTTTCATCCTGATCATTTATGTATACATTTGTCTATATCTATCTCGATTCGTTTTGGCTGTTACAAACAACCGTTATTATGGAATCAATAAATTTATTTTTACTGACTCTTTTAAAATTTTTTATTAGGTACTTTTAAAAGTTGAGCGCATCTTGAGTTTATAGAACTTTTTATTAAACAAGTAGTTTTTAAGGAAAGAACACACCGACTTCAAATTTAGGGGTACCGTCAATTTCTTCATGATCCAATCATCGGGTCTCTAAACCAAATTACGGGACGACCCACTATGAGCTAAATCACATTTTTTTTGTTTAAAATCTAATATAACGAGAAGGAAAAGAGCTAGCGCAATAATTTTTTGTGTGAATAAAGTTCAAGTTATGTCGGTTAAAGGAAAACTAAAGCGAACGTCAACACGCTTTACTTGAGGGGTTAAAATGAGGGGCGAAGTTGACCATGTTCAAAAAATGTATGACCTTTCGATTTTCTTTTTGCTGTATCTCAGAGGCGAATCACGATATCGATACAATTTTTGTTTTAAATAGTAGTAAATGAAATGTACATTAAGAAAAGGCTTATTAGAATACCATCAACCCATAAATTCAGGGTTGAAATAAGGGGTGAATGGCTAAAACCCAGAAAATTCACTGAAAAACCTTATAAAGTGTTTTCATAGGTGCCGAAAACGATTTCTATAATTACTTCTGCAAGGATTGATTTATTGGGATATCATCAATCCTTCATTTGGAGGTTAAAATAACGGGTAAGTTGCTGAAAACAAGAAAATTCTAGAAATCGATGTCCTTTCGCTTTTCTTTTTGCTGTATCTCAAAGGAAAATCATGATACCGATACAATTTTTTTTTTTTTAATTGTAGTAAATTTAATATAGATTAAGGAAAAGCTTATTAGGATACCATCAACCCCTAAATTAGGGGTTGAAATAAGGGGTGAATGGCTAATACCCAGAAAATTCACTGAAAAACATTCTAAAGTGTTTTCATAGGAGGCGAAAACAATTTCCAAAATTATTTCTGCAAGG
>NW_023479663.1:0-2329 GCF_013731165.1 Rhagoletis pomonella | reverse complement strand
TCCGACTAGGCAGAGCATACTTTGAACTGCCATCAAATTATAACTTAAGAAAGTTTTATTACATGGCAGTTGAGAAGTTCATGTACATAAATTTCATTAATTTAATGAAGGAAATTTTTGCACATGCAGCAGTACATAACATGCATTTAGGCGCCTGGTGTTAGCAGTCGCGTCTAAACAAATATAATTTAGCAATATTTTTCAAAAGTAGTCACTTGGCATTTTTTTTCCTTAGTACAAATATTTAGAAAAAACTGGATTCACGCGTATCAATAAAACCACCCCTTTAGATCCATCGGTCGTCAAGGGTTAAGATTTTTCGTTTGCAAAAATGTGGCAAATTATATGCCATGTTTTTTTTTTAATAATCTTCAAATTACCCATAGTGCGCCGGAGAGGTCAGACAGGATGGCGACGAAATTCCTTCTCAGACAGAGAAGGAGTGGAGTGTGCATCGGTAAACGCACATGGCTGGGCATCATTCCCATTATTTATTACCAGGTTGACCGAACTTTGCCCGGATTGCATATACTTTTACAAGTTTTCAAAATTTGAATATCAAATACTGGTCATTTGGATAGCTTTAAACAAATATTTTTGAAAAAAAAAAATTGGATTTCGATATCTATTACGTAAATTTCTTAAGCAAAAATTTTGGTGGCAACCCTATTCCGAAATACACTGGTATGAATAGAACATATCTTGAGCGTATATGTACTGTGTATACACAAAAAAAAATGCTGATTGAAATTAACAAAATAAAAATTTGTATAACATAGAAGCGTGGCAACCCTGATCGAAAATATTTTCTGACCAAAGTCCTCCATAATACCTTTCATTTGATATCCATATTGCGATGTTTTAGATAAATTCTGTAGAATCGAAAATAAGTGGCAACCTTACACTACTATCCTAATGGATACAATTTTGTATATAGGGAAAAAGCATTGTTTAAGAACCTTCTCTTGGTACCGATGAATAGTAATATTTAAACTTTTTTTCTAAAAAAAAATTAAATAAACATGCGATTCCAAATAGGTGGCAACCCTTTTAAATATATTTTTGAATTAGGGATCTTTAAAATGCCCTCCATTTGATGCCCATATTATGATGTTTTAATTAATTTGTATTATTTACAATCGAATAGGTGGCAGCCTTGTACGAGTCTTCTCGAAGATAATGCCTTTTATCTGTGTACAAAATTTCATCAAAATCGTTAGGGCCGTTTCGGAGAACCCATGTATACATATATATATACATACATACAAGAATTGCTCGCTTAATGTAAGAAGATATTTATAATTTTAGTAGTCAAAAAAATACTTCTGCCACCAAATAATGGTCGCTGCATGAAATTGACAATCGAATAATTAGATATGCCAAGACACCATAATTGGGGCCAAATCCAGGTACTTTTCTTCTAAGCATTCTCATGCTCCATTCAAAAGCAGAAAGCAACAAATATGCTTTGTTGTAAACAATCAGCAATTTTAATGCCAAACGCAAGACGAAGATAACGCGCGAGACAGCAGAAGCAGAAGCAGCAGCAGCCAAGACAGTCAGTGTGTCTAGTACACGATTCAATTCCAAATAACATTGAAACCGCACTGCAACAATAAACGTATTATGTGCAATACACAATTTGAAATACAATAGATTAATTTTACACACACTTTGCATATACATACTTGTTTAGTATGGACGAAAGATTCGACAAGCGGTGAACAGGGAGCAAGAGATGAGTGGTTTGAGGTGTAGAAGTGGCTGCATAGAAATAGTACCTACTATAACTAGTATATACATATAGGCGAACATGCCACATAGGCATACATACATGTCTATGTATGTATGTATGTATGTACCCTGCAAAAAATTGTTCGACTAATCTCTAACGAGAGTATTCCGAGATTACTCTCAATCGGGTATAATTGGGCATTAATTAGTCGCAACTAGTCTCATACGGGTACCAATGGAGATTAATTAGTCTCGACTCATCCCTTACGGGTACTAAATATTTACGATTTAATGATATGTACACACTATGAAATTTCACGTGTGGCGTGGGCACATTGAGAAAGTATTCGCTTAGCGGCTGGCGCAAATTTTTATTTTGATTATTTTAAAGTGACTAGTCGCTTTTTGTACCCGTTCGGGTATAAAGGGGAACAATTAGTCTCAGTTCATTCATATAAAGAGGTCAAAAGTGATGCAATGTGGAACGATTTTCCGTCATCACTGGTCAAATTTTATTTGGAGACAAACCGGTTTCGGCGTTGTGCCATATCTTCAGTGTCATTTTGTGGTATTAGTCGCTTGCTTCCTTTGCGAC
>NW_023479662.1:0-2329 GCF_013731165.1 Rhagoletis pomonella | reverse complement strand
GGTTTGGAAGTTTCTGCGGGATACATTTATACTTGTAAAACTGAAACTATGGTACTTATTGAATGCATTATGTATTTATATTATGATCCTTATTTTCAAGTAATACTACGATCAAAAGAATGTCTAATAACCGTTTGTTTATTAAGCAATAGTTTGTAATAGTTTGGAACAGTTGTTACGAATTATCAGGGCTTGGCGGTTTAATACGAAAAAAACTGCAAAAAAGTTTATAAAAAAGGGATAAATTTAGAGAGAAAAATAACAGATAAAGTTTCTACAAGATAAAGAATACAATTTTCCAGGAAGAAATATACATATGTATCTGTGGACATTTTAAAGAACAACTTAAGCCTATAGTTTACGGACAAACAAAATAGCAAATATCGCATGTTTTCTTTTAAATAAAATATACTATACTGACGGTAAAAAAAACTTTGGCATATGATGTGGAACAAAAAAAAAATTATTTTGGTTACTGGACGATGCCAAAGTATCCTCCGGGAAGGCAGTACATATTTTGGTTGCAGCAGCTGAAGCTTTTGGTGTTGAGGCGGACGAATTTGTGATCAATCGCTCATCAATATATGAACAACGAAAAAAGAACCGCCAACGTGGATTTGAGTCTTCTATAGCGGAGTTTAATGAAAACGTAATTGTAGTGATTTCTTCTGGGTATACTTTTAGTTATTAATATATGAATTTTTTTGCAATAATTTTATATGTACATACATACATAGATTAGGAATGTGAGATCAGTGGTCGTTCATTGGGACGGAAAATTAATGGCAGACATAGTTGGCACGCAAAAAGTGGAGTGAATTGCAATTCTCTTGAGCTATCAAGGAACGTCCAAATTTCTCAGCGCTGCAGTTGTAAATCCCGATACTGGTGAAAATATCGCGAGCGCTGTTCGCGATCTTTTAATCAGATGGAGCCTCATTGACCGAGTTGGTGGTATGAGTTTTGATACCACTTCCGTAAATACGGGCGTAAAAAAAGGGGGCATCAATTCTCTTGCAAAAGCATCTCGGGCGAAATCTCATTAGTCTTGCTTTTCGCCACCACATTTTCGAAATCGTATTGAGGCACGTTTTCGACCCAAAATATTTAGCCTCCAGCGCACCAGAAGTTTCAATTTTTAATCGGTTTGCTGCTGAATGGAACAACCTCAACCATAATATGTTTAAAAGTCGACTTGAAGACGAAATTGTTCGTTCAAAAATAACAGAGCTGCAGTGGGAAGACATTAAGCATTTTTGTACGTACGAGCTTCAGAAAGTCCAGATTCGCGGGGATTACAAGGAGCTGCTTCAGCTAGCATTTGCTTTTTTAGGTGGTCCAACATCCCATGCGCGGTTTATGTCGAAAGCTATTTATTGCCTGAAGATATTTCTTTTTCGAGAACAGTTCAAACTGACGCCAAGAGAATTTAATAGTTTACGAGATATTTGCATTTTCCTCATTCGCCTTTATATGAAAGCTTGGTACTAGTGCACAAATCCCATTAAGGCTCCAATGCAAGATTTAAAATTTTTACAAAATGAAATTGAGTACGCCCAAACTGATGCAGTGGTATCCAATGCGGTTTTGAAAAAGTTCAAAAGTCATTTATGGTACTTAATGCCGGAGACAACAGCTTTAGCGTTTTTTGATAATGATGTGCCAGTGGAGGAAAAAACGAGAAATGGTGAAGGCACTGCAAGCAGTCGAGCCAAACGTAAAATTCAGTGAAGATAGAGTAATTTCAAATCCCGCTCTCTTGATTGGCAAAACTATTAGAGATTTCGTGTCCTACAAAACTAAAAATTTCTTCGTTGCCTTTGGTTTGTCTTCTGACTTCTTACGGATGGATCCATCCGAATGGGGAAAAAATGAAGATTATATAGACGCTCTCGAATTTTGTCGAGATTTATTCGTTGTAAATGACACAGCTGAGCGGGGTGTTAAATTTACGAAAGATTACAATCGAATATTGACAAAAAATGAGGAGTAAAAACAATTGGTACTTCAATTTGTAGAAGCATATCAAAAAAAATATACATCACACAATAAATCGGCACTTGTTTATTAAAAAATCATGAAATATAGTTTCATTTTTTACAAGCTTTCTCTGAAATATTCTTTTCTTATCAAATTTGGCCACATTTTATTGAATTTGGCTACTGGGCACTAGGTTGACCAGATGAGCTTTTCAAGCGGTTATTAGACATTATTTTGAGCGTAGTATTACTTGAAAATAAGGATCATAATATAAATACATAGTACATTCAATAAGTACCATTGTTTCAGTTTTACAAGTATAAATGTATCCCGCAGAAACTTCCAAACC
>NW_023479661.1:0-2330 GCF_013731165.1 Rhagoletis pomonella | reverse complement strand
AATAGCCGCGTTTTTGTATACGAAGAGGATGGAACGGGAAGGCCATTCCTACAATTGGTGTCAGAGTGAGATACGAATCCACTCTAGGAATTTCATATAAATTAAAATTTTTTGAAAAAGCGTGTGCGAAACAGCTAGGCGGAGACAGCAAAGTCGGGTTGGGCAGAGGCAGAGCAGCGCTGACATTACGGTGCGCTAAAGTTGGCGTGAAAAACAAGCACGCGTACAGTAGCAGTTTTTCAACGAAGAGAAGCAGCGCGCTTAGCAAACATTTTTGCGAAAAGCAGCGTGCGCACAAAAAATTTAAAAGCAGCCACAATTTCAGCAGGATGAAGTAGCCGATTTGCAAGCGTGGAAAATCATCAAATTTTCAGCACGCTAGCCAGCGGGGAAAATTAAAGCAACGACAGTGGTACATACGCACGTAAGTAAAGTGTATTGTGTGGCCATAAAGACGGTGTGTTTTACCGCTTTGCCGAGGTGGGCAAGGATTTTGTGCTTACGGTACAGCAAACCGCTAAGTGACGACGCCGTCGGCATCAACCGAAATTGCGGTAGTTCACAGCAGCGGAGCCAGGGCAGCGAAGGGCGAGTTTAAAGCATCGGCGAGCTAGTTAAAGCAGCGGCGCTAATTTAGAGCAGCGACGCGCTAGTTCAGAGCAGCGAAGCGGTACCTCAAAGCAGCGAAACGGTACGTCTAACGGCGCCACTGGGCTTGACAAACATAAAGCCATGTACAGTACATTTTTATAAAAAGAAGGAAGACTACTAAAACCAAAGGACGGCGGCGTGTGAGGCAGCAAGCAACATTAGAGTGACACGCTGATTGCAGAATAAGTAAAAATGAAATTCTATTAGAGTGTTAGCTTTCACAATTTTTATGCATTTGCTTTAACTTTGTTCTATGTACAGGTGAATAGTTTGACTCATTTTAAAAGCAAAAATAGAAAATTTAATTAAAATATATATTAGTATGTGGTACGAAAAGTTATTGAAATAGGGAAGAGCAAAAGCAAACAGTTGTGAAGCCAATGTGAAGAGCGAATGTTAAAAATTATTAAGCTGATGCGCGGTACTATTACATGCAAGTTGTTTGTATAGGAGCCTGTAATGAATTTTAAAATCGAATTTGTTTGTTTAATATTGTTTTATAATATTATCGATATCATCAAATATCATAAAATATGTTGTATGTTAATGTTTTGTAACCTCTGTTTTAGATAATCAGTTAGATGTAAGCATGGACCGTGACCGGTTAGAAGACTGTAAGTTGCAGTGATTCCGAGTGTCGGATAAAGGGTGCCTGTAAAGTCAACTTAAATGTTTCGTGTTAAATTAAGGAAGGTGTAACTAATGTCATTAAACATTATTTCACCAAGTTAGTTGACTGTGAGTTGAGGATTATTTTATGCAAAGTGTATTTTTTTTATTAAGTTAAAGATAGTTAAAAAAGGTTAAGACGTTATGAAAGGCGCGCAAAAATTTGTAATCGGTTTTTTCTATGACAGGTGAGGCTAAAAAGCATTATTGTTCGAAATATGCAAAGATTTGAACGGTACTGGCTTGGTAATTGCCAACAAAGTTTCGAAACATAGTAGGTTGATTATCATAGTCAGGGTAAGGTTGTGCAGTCAGTCTAGCAGCGGAAAGAGATCAGTAGCGGTGCAGTAGTGAGTTGCGGCTGGAGGGCCGGGGAAATAATCTGGTGTGAGCACATCGAGGTGCAGAAGGCGTTAGCGGTAGTCTACATCGAGGACGTGAGCGTGCGTCCGGTGTAACTAATAGGCTGCGTAGGCACGGTGAGATGTAGCGGCCTATGGTAAAAGTGGACAACGAGAGTGTGAGCGTGCATTCTGTTGCTACTAGGAAGCCATGGTTGAAGTTTTATGTCTGGAGGTAGGCATAGAGGAGGCACTAGATAGAAGCTGTTTCTCTTGAGTGCGGAGGCTACGTTAGAGACTGGGTGCAACTGACAAGATGCAGGGAAGTGATAAATTTTTATGACCACTTGAGACTTAGTGAAAGTGAAGAGTATAAGGAGATTGGTAATTCCCTACAAGGATGAAACCAATGTCGATTGAAGATAAAGAAGTTTTTGAGGACTGATTTGAAAGAAAAATTATAAGGTTTTGTTGAAAGCTAGATGAAAGATCAGAAACGCCATTAAGCAAATGATGAGGAAGAGTGAGAAGGGCTGAGAGATAGAGAAGTTCACAAAATATTTAAAATTAAAATAAGAGTAGTGTTTTTCATTCGAGGCCGAATGAAACGCAGGATGGCCGAATGTGGGATTAGTTTACGGACAGTACTTACGATGCTAGGACTAATTG
>NW_023479660.1:0-2330 GCF_013731165.1 Rhagoletis pomonella | reverse complement strand
GTGCATACATATCGCACACCGTCTTCAAAAGAGGCACAACTCAAACTCTGGAATTTTTGAAATTATGCGCTAAAAAAGTACATAGAGCTTTTATTTACCTCTCACCAATAGCTGGAACAAGTTTTTGTTATAATTTGTTAAAAAAGCCTAAGCTAAAGTCTCCCTTGCTCATATGATTATCATGTGCTAAGAAATAGTGTTTCGCTTTTTTCTGACAAACGTGTAATTTTTTGAGTTGTGCCCCTCTTAAACATGGTGTGCGATATGCTTCTTTTTAATGCATATTGGCAAGCAAAAATTTTCCAACTCACGTACGCTCTCATACTTTGTCGGTTGGCCCAGCAGATATCAGCATAAAATATTCAATACTTTTTTTGTATTGTTTATCGATCGAGAGAACGCGAATCATGATTTAAGCGAACCTTAGTTTTTACATGCAGCAATATATGTAGATATACATCTATACATACCTATGTATACAAATACATTCGTTCTTACAAAACTTATATGTATGAATGTATGTACCTCCACTTTATCGTCCTAAAAATACTCGTCCTACAACAATGGCCTTGGCGCTTTGGTAGTATGCCGTCCCATCTTCGACTTTTGCCACTTTTCTGGCGCTTTCTCGTGCATACTATGTATTATTTATAAGCTTGTTGTATATAGTAATATATAGTAGCGGGCAGATTTTGTTAGTAAAAAGCGAAGTTTATTGGCATACGGTCTGTATTAAATGTGTATTTATCTAACTGCGTGTACGAATGTATGAGCTTGTGCGTCCTTTGAATATAGAGGCTAAATATTTTTTGGTACATATTTGTTGTAGCAACATCAAAAAGGCAGCACACGAAATCGTGATTTAGATATGCCATCGATTAGTAGACATATGTACATTCATATAATTCATATTCAAATGTTTCTCAATTATTTCAGAATGCAGTATTGGTAAATCACAGGTCCCTTTTGTAATTGCAATCCCTAAAAAGTATGCATATCTATGTATGTATGGCACAAATGTTGGGAAACCAGCGATTTTAATAACATTTTAGAACAAGAAAAAGCAAATTCTTCACAAATATTGAAAGTCCAAATTACCTTAATCCTTTAAAGAATACTCTAAGTTCAGCTTTATTCTTAACCTTTCAGTTGCTTTGCTTACCTGCAATTAAAGAGAAAATAATAAATACATTAGTTCAGCGATTGAAAAACATTTAAAAAATGGTATCTTAGTTGTGGTATCCATAAGTACAAAAGGCGTCCTTTTTTTAGAAAACAATTAAAAAGTGCAGGGGGTTAAAATCAAGGACTGTTTTTTAAAATAAAATACAGATGGTCACCGTATACATACCCCCTGTGTCAAAGCGCACCAAATATTGACAACTTTTAAAAATTTTTTTATGTAATTAAATTTTAGTTATTTTTTATAAATCCACATTTTGAAAAAATTCAAAAACTTTTGTTAAAATTTCAAGCTTTTTAATTAGATCTCTACGAAATCTTTTGAGTGCCCATTGAATTTTATTATAAGAAAGTGCAGGTTTGAAGTAGCTAGGACTTAAAGTTGATTTTTTGCATTTTTTGTTTTGTTGACATTTTCTTCCATACGAAGTTTCTTCGACGATTTTTTATATGGACAAAAATGAGTAACACTATGGAAAAAGTGACAAAAATCAATGGTTAGTTTCAGCTACTTCACATTTGTAAAATTGATTGGCCTGCTAAATGGCATACACAAAATCTTAAAAAAATTAAAAAAAAAAATCAAAATGTGTACGGAAACTTGCTATTTATAGCTTTAAAAATTGTCAGCGTTTGAAACTTGGATTTAAACGATTTTTGCTTAAGAATAAACTATATTAAAAAAAAATATCTAAATTTAAAACTTTTCAATATGCAGTGCGCTTATAATTTTGACACGGGGTGTACATACATATTTATGATGACAATTTTTTTTTGCCTTCCATATAAATTTTAAATAGAGCTAAAACATATATATAGTACTTTTATTAAGAGGGGCGTATTTGATGAACACGTTGGCCTCTCACAAATCAACTTTACCAAAGGTTTGTTTCTGCTTAATTCCTTAATTTTTTACCTCTCTCATGATTTCTGTAAATGAAACGATAAATAGTTAATTTAACTCGATGATTCTTACTGGCCGAAGCATGTCTTATTAAAATACAAAAGTTTTGTTTCGAAATATTAGCTTCATTCCCCTACAGTATGGACCTTGTCCAGGTAATATCCAGAAGTTTGTATGTACATATACATATATTTACAGCACAAGTTTTGGAACAGAGCTAATTATTTATCTGCGTTCTAAGATA
>NW_023479659.1:0-2330 GCF_013731165.1 Rhagoletis pomonella | reverse complement strand
CAAGTTAATCCGGTATGGCTAAGTCGGGTTTCCTCATCACTCTAAGCTATTTGGTGTGCATTTTCATTTAGATATACACCAACAAACGTTTTACAAACTAGGTTTGTAAAAGTTCCCAGTTTATGTATTACTAATAACAATAATTATATTTTTTTTATATTATGTGCTTTTTGTAAGCGTAAAACACAAACTAATTACTATAACTGGTGTTTGGTTTCAAACTCGGACAAACTAGACAAATAAATCAGATTTTATTTTTAATTGGATTAACGATTAATGTTTTAAATTAATTAAACGGAATCGCAGCCAGCGATTAACGATTAAAAAAATGTTATCATTAATCGTACAGTTAATTACGACTAATTAATTTTAATCGTCAAACGCGATCAACATTTTAATCTTTAATCAGATTAACAGTTTGCCAACACTGTGTGAAATGGAGAAAAATGGACGTTTTTGGAAAAGAGGCGCAGCACCTCCCATACTGATTGAAAGTTTCATATTGCATATCTCTTCAAATGTTTGGAGTAAAGCACTAAAGTTTGGTATAGAAATACATGTGTATGTATGTATGTGAAACTAATACCATACTCATGGAGAAAAATGAGAGTTATTGGAAAAGGTGGTGTGGCAACTCCCATACAAACTGATTTTTCTATGCTGCATATCTCTGGAGGTGTTTATTGCTGAGGACTGGAACTTGGGACCGAGATGTGTACATATACAAAATTAATTACATACTCACGGAGAAAAATTTGCGTTATTCAAAATGGGGACATGGTTCCTCTCGTACAAATTTACTGTTTTATACTGTTCATCTCTAGAGGTGTTCATGGTAGAGTACTGGGACTTGGTACTGGGGTATGTAAAATCAATTCTAAATTCGTGGAAGAAGATTAGGGTTATAAGAAAAAGGGGCGTGGCACTTAGAGTACAAATTTACTTTTTCTTGCCAAATATCCCTGGAAGTTTTTGTGGAAGAATACTGGAACTTGGTATGGAGTTGGGTATACAAAATGTGTCAATTGCTCATGGAAAAAATCTGAGTTATTAAAAAAGAAGGCATGTCGCCTCCCATGCATACTAAAGACTTCTTAATACATATCTCTGGAAGGATAGATTTATTTTATAAGTGCCGTACTGACAGAATAAATTTCATTAAATGGAAAAGGGAGAGCCGGGTTCGGCCTTATAATCTAAAGCTCTCCTGAGGCATTTGCTACAGTAATGAGAAGTGGTATTTTATCAAGGCCAGGTTACTAAATTTGTGTTGGAAATATTAGAACTCGCCGTGGCACCTCCAAGAATGTTACACGTTCACGCGTCGTATACCTGGAAACATTTTAAGGTAAACATAGAGGGATTGATATCTTTCGTATGTCTAGCGCGTAGACGAGATTTTGTAATTTCATAGCTTTAAACGGCCTAAATACCTTAGCTCGCTTAAAACATAACGAGCTATAACGAAATGGGCCCAGAAATAAAATCTAACATCATTAAATTATTTTTCATATTTGTATAAAAGCGTGGGGTGAAACCCGCGGGTATAGCCATGGCTCATCGCGCAATTTTTTTGGCGCTAGCTCAATAACGCCAGCGCCACCTGTGGTGTCAGCGCACTAACCCAGCGCAATAGCGCAGTGTACTGAATTGAACACGGCGCCATCTGAGTGTCGCCACAGTACCCATCGTCATACAGTGCAGTAAACCATACAGTGGTGTCATGTCTATTATTTCTATAATTTTCGCTGAGCGCTTGTACGCTGAGCAACGCTTGTACCGCCAACTGAATTTAATTGCTGGGAATGTAGTAAATGCCACGATATTCTATCATTCTTGAGTAAAAGCTTTAAATTTGCGTTCTCAACACTCAAAAGCAAAAACAAAGTAGGTGTAAATTTCCAAGAAGTAAAGGCGAATGGTGTGTGTGCCTCATGTGTTGCTTGGTGTTAATGGCGCTGGCGCTTTCCATATACTGGTGTTGGCGCGGCAACTCCGGCTACGGTGTTAACGCAATTGCGCCGCGCAGTGCAGTGTTACCCATGCCTACGCGGGTATAAGCTAGTATGCATATAAATACGTTTGAACTCACGATTTTGCAAAAGGGAGCTAGGTGAGAGCTGATTATGAGTACATACATATACGCGTATTACAAATGTGCAATAGCGGGGAATTTTTACGCTGCCCTAACAGGAAGTTTCGAGATATGCTTACCCAGTGAGAAGGATGATATTGAGCGGGAAGTATTTATGCACGTATGTATGTAAAATGTAAGTTTGTTTTATATATGTATGTATGTGAGAGTACACTAGAGCGAATTTTATCAAACT
>NW_023479658.1:0-2331 GCF_013731165.1 Rhagoletis pomonella | reverse complement strand
TGCTGAGTGAATGCAGACTATGTTGATTCAATCATTTTACAGCTCTGCACGACGGTCGATTTTTTCTGGCTTGATTGAAGGTGCTGCCACATATTTTGTTGTCGCTTATGATTGTGCCATGATTTTATTAAAATTTTTGTGAAGTGGCTTACCACGCTTATGATTGCTATAAATTTTGCTTCCATTTTTTTAAGATTTTATAATTTGGTGTCTTCAAACTAAAAACAAAAGCACCAAAAACGCACCAAGCACCAAACTCAAAAATGTTCGGGTTTTGAATACCCACTAAATTTGGTGCGAAAAGCATTAAGTTGGCAACAGTGAATGTAAACAAAAGTATTTTATGACGTCAGGGATTGGGTGGATGCTGTCAAATCGACGATGAGAGGGTTAGCGGTCCGCGAATGGCGCGACCTTTATTTTCTGGATCGTGGGTCCGCAACTGGGGCCATACTTAAATTTTTTATTTCATAATATTTAACTCTGAGAGGAAACATTAATTAATAGATTTAAAGATCATTAGTTGAGTGCCCGTTAGAGATATTTTAAGAAACGTTTCTGAGTGCGGCTGTTAGAGTCGTTTAATGATTACTTAAGGTGTCCCTCAGTAACGATTTGAAAAAATTCCCTCTCAGAGTCAGTTAATGATTCGTTAACGGCTTTTAATGAACATTAAAGTTAAGTAATCAAAATCCTTTCCTTAACTTTTTAACGAATGATTTTGAAATTTTTTGTTTGTTTTCAATAAATTTCTATTTCGATAACGTTGCTGTATCAGTGGCAATGGCCTAGTGAGCAGAGCACTTTCGTACCATTCAAGAGATCGGAGTTCAATACTCGACAACGAATTTTTTTGAATACAATTTTTTTTTTAAGTTTTGTTGCTTCAAAAATTCATATTTTTCATTTTATTTAACGTTTGGAAACTTTTTTGACTCATCTTTTTTCTTTCACTTTCAGCTTCTAAAATTTTTAGTTTTTCCTGTTTTTGATTTCGTTTAGTTTTTAGAAAACTTATTGCTAACGATAAATATAATAACACTATTAGCACATCTGTCCATTAGTTATTCGAAATACAGAAAAGGGCTATGACGATAGTAGCCGAAATATAAAGGCTGCATTTCTTTATTCATTCTGAACGTTTGGAATAAACTTTTTTGTTCACTTATTCTTTAGAACGTTCCTGATGATATGTTAATGTATATTTCAAACGCATTCTGTTTATTCCGGCTATGAAATGGGATTATCCGGAAAGTATAAAGAAACGCAGCCAAAGACTTTTGTCTCTCGAAAGACTGGGGTGAGTTGAAAGGCAGATGCCAGAATTGGCCTGTTATTGGTCTTGTTTGTCTTTTAGCAAACAATTTAATTAAACTAAAAAAAAAAAATGTTTTCTTTTTAAAGCAATAAAATCTATACACCAAAAGAAAATTAGATCAAAAAAGCTAAAAAATTCAATACAGACAGTTTATAAAATTAAATAAGAAAAATAAATAAATAAATAAAAAAGAAAAAAGAAAATTTTCCTGCCCTCGGACTCGAACTCGGATCTCTCGAATGGCACGCCAGTACTCTGCTCACTCAGCCATTGCGTTTGTTGAGCCGATGCGCGCAAAATGATATAAATACTTATTTGTATATCTTATTTCAAACTGAACGAAAAAAAGTGAGTGATGCCACAAAAATGACGGGCCGCAACTGGGGCCATACTTAAATTTTTTATTTCAAAATTTTTAACTCTGAGAGGAAACATTAATTAACAGATTTAACGATCCTTAGTTAAGTGCCCGTTAGAGCTAATTTAAGGAACGTTTCTGAGTGCGGCTGTTATAGTTGGAAATTAATACACAAATACCTAATTTTTTTTATTAAAAACCTCCAATAAGAATACATGTCTCCGAAATTCTTGTTGCAACTTTGCAAGGTACAAGGTACAATATCAAGTGATCAAAACTTTTTATTTTGACATGTCCGTCACAACATAACCTCACGTAAACAAAAATCTGGATCATTGTACACAATGATCTGGATTTAGGTATTGTACATTAATTGCCGCTTAGAAGTGTGAAATTACCTAAAAACCACAAATTAATAATAAAATGGCTGAAAAACCTAAGGTTTGTACTAAACATTTATACATACACATGTAGCATAACAATTATTGCTCTGCAGACAAGTGGCGGCAATGATGCCAAAGAAAAGCGCCGTAAGGAATCTATCCTGGATCTTTCCAAATATTTAGAAAAACAAATTCGAGTCAAATTTGCGGGAGGTCGCGAAGCTTCCGGCATTCTTAAGGGTTATGATGCCCTATTAAACTTAGTGCTAGAC
>NW_023479657.1:0-2331 GCF_013731165.1 Rhagoletis pomonella | reverse complement strand
CCGATTCGATCACGGAACACATAATTCGAGACCTGCCTGTCAACTCACCTTATTGTGTTATTTCCATCTTGTATATTTACTGAGGATTAAAACGGCATGCCGATCGACTCAAGCGGTTTGTCAAACCAAAGAACGTAGATAACCAGAAGGGACAACTCGTTAGTTGCGATCCCGTACGAGTCCGGACTAGTCAGAAATAGTCAGAATCAGTCAGATTTTACTGGAAATCGATCCCGTACTCGGTTCTCTGACTATTGAGAGGACAAAAAAGAGAGTAAATACGGTTCTCTCTCTGTCAGAAGTTACCAGTTTTAGTCCGAGAATTTTTTGCTTGTAAATTCTAGTAAATGTGTCAAACGATCAGCTGTAGTGTGTTTGACAACCAAATTGTAAACAAAAGAAAAATGCACTCTGCTAATTCTTACTTAATTACTTGTTTAAGTGGATTCTAATGAATTTGAAAGTATTTTTGGTTATTTACATGTGTGAGCTGAGTGTGTTTACATACAAAATAAGCAAAAATTTACAACCAAAATTTGAAGGTTATGTTGAAGTTGACAGAAGTTACCATTTTTTACTAGAAAGCGATCCCGTACTTTTCAATGTTACTCTCTCGCTCTGAGCGAATTTTTATTTTTTGACAGTTTTACTAGTCCGAGTTCGAGGAATACGGGATTGCACCTGTTATAAATGTAGCGAAAGTGCGCAACAGGGGAGTAACTTTTCTTTTGTCCTAGTATATTTTTTGATTGGATGAAAAGAGAAGGCACGCACCTGTTGCCATGATTCAATAATACAAGGTTGGATAAATATTGACATTTGTGTCAATCGACTGCCTTGTAAGGTTGCATTTGAGAAGGAAGAGAAAGCGGGTAACCATTTTATCCCCTTTTGTGAAAAGGTAGTAGGAAAAGTAGTCTGGTAGTGCTAAAATGCTTTTTTTTGTATATTATATTGAATTAAAATATTGAAGCAGATTCCATTGATCTACACAATAGACAATGAATTAACTTTTTTATGGTGTATTAAACATGCTATATAGATATTAAAAATTAAATAAATGAAGAATGAGAGAAAGATCTGATCAAAGAAAAATCTTATCGACAAATATTCCCAAATATTCAAAACAAACCATGGTTTCATTAAAGCTCCAGTATATATTAAATAAAATTAATGGGATTCAAGCAAATCCTTTATTCAAAGGGACTATATTGCACACCGTCTTCAAAAGAGTCACAACTCCAAATTTGGCATTTTTGAGATTATGCGCTAAAAATATACACAGAGCTTTTATTTATCTTTCAGCAAAAGCTGGATTAAAATTTTTGTTATAATTTGTAAAAGAAAACCTAAGGTAAAGTCGCCCTAGCCCATATGATTATCATGTGCTAAGAAATAGTTTTTTGCATTTTCTGACAAACGTATTATTTTGAGTTGTGACTCTTTTGAAGACGGTGTGCGATATGAAGAAATATACAACTAGTAAAGATGCAATTGATACAATGTATATAAATAAAATAAAATTATTATGTTTGTTGCATTTAAAAATTACATGTTCATTATCTTAAATTGAATTACATTTGGTGGACGGACACACAAAGTGATCCTGACCTGCACAAGATAAAAGCTTTATTGATATTTACACTTTCACTTTTATGAGGTGGTATACTTACTTGTAAGTATGTTATGGCTGCACTTCACCAAATAAATCGGTGCAGCTGTAATTCCCAGTGTACTGCACCAGCCAAATGTGGACGGACACACAGAGATCCTAGCATGCAAAACTTATTGGTAACGGCTGCACTTGCTGTAAAACGCAGGTTTTTGCATAACTCCGATACTCTGCAAAGAAATATATAAATTATTTCTTTAATTCAAAATAGCTCCGTTTTTGTTGTTGGTTTGTACTAGGCTATTTTGATCAATTTGGCTTATGTGCAGGAAAAAACTTTCTTCACTTTGCTGCCCGACGTTTCGCCAAACTCCTTGGCATCTTCTGGGGCGTTTTCTTTATTAAAGAATCAACAAGAAACAAACATAAGGACGTTATTGTTATAATATAATTTGTTAATACCCTGCAAAAAATGCGACTAATCCGGGATGACTCCGGGAGCAATCGCAAACGAACATGCGACTAATACCACATTTGATCTCTTTATATGGAATAAACTGTTCGCTTTTGTTCGAGCATGTCCTATGAAGAGACTAATTGTTCACCTTTATACCCGAACGGGTATAAAAAGCGACTATTCACTTTTAAAAAATAAAAATAAAAATTCGCGCCAGCTGAGATTCGAACCCGGGTGCTCAGTTTTGTTAGGCGAATACTCT
>NW_023479656.1:0-2331 GCF_013731165.1 Rhagoletis pomonella | reverse complement strand
CCTGAAGAAAAGGGCGCACCTACATACATATATATATATATGTCATTAGACCTCTCTGCCGCAGAGGCCATAGATATTTTTTTGGCGAATGTCACTACACCTGCCGATCTGCCCCTCTACTTTGGAAAGTCCAGGTGGAGAAGGACTTGGCTTCACTTCGCACTTACAATTGGCGTCTCTTGGCACAGAAGAGAAAGGACTGGCGTGTTGTTTTGGACTCGGCCAAAATCGCTTAGGCGGTTACAACGCCAACAAAGAAGAAGAAATATGAAAAAAAGAGGGAAACGCTAGGCTACAGGTCTGTTGGCATTGCATGCCTTTACATAAATGGCTCTGACCAATGACAAGATCTGAAGGAGATGCAGAACGAAAGAGGAGGGAATGGAGCATATCCTTTGTGAGTGTTCTGCCATTAGCAGACTGTGTATGAGTCTTCTGGTAGCAGTCTTTCCAGTATTCCAGTTTGCCAAGACGACTGCGATGTTCTTCAACACGGCTACTATTATTTGGCCGTCTAATGTGGTCGTATTTTACCTGGAAATGCTATGGAAATGGGGAGTCAACCTACCTAATGTAACCTAATCAAGAAATGATCCATACTTTCACTTGGAGACATTGTCCATTGTGGGTGTGCTCTTTGAGTGAGCCTCAAGAGGAGACACGTTGCCCTAACCAGAGTTCCTATTCGAAGAGAAGTGAAGGTAAAATATTTCCATTAACGTACTAAACAAATTGCTCTCTCAAATAAAATTAACGAGATCCAAGAGTTTTACCTCCGATATCTTCGTCAAACTGTTGAAGAAGCAGAGTAACCACAGATATTCGCCATCATTAGAACATTGTTCCAACATCACAGTGACCTTTGGTGTTGGCGGTAAAGACTCTTACTGTAAATTTATTAAGTTTCAGAAGATCTTCTGTCTTTTTCCTACAAATCCGCGGCTATATTAATCTGCAGATTGTATAGTCTTTCCGCTTGTTCCACAAGTCATTGCTAACGGCTATGGTATGTTTGCCAGTTTGTACAACGTGGATCACTAAACGGTAGTAGCACAGAGTTCTCCAGCTCGTTAATAGGCATCTCATAGCAGTATTTGGTCATCTCATCAGCCGACCGGTTCCCTTCAATATTGCTGTGTTCTGTAACGCAGCGGAGAGTGATGTTGAAATGTATCAGTGATGCCAAAGTTGCTTGAGATTTTCATACAATCCCCGACTTCACTAGAAGTATTTTGGATCCTATTACTTTCAAGACTACTTGACTAATGACAAAGATAGCTGCGTTCCCGTCTGTAAGCGTGCTACTTAGTAAGAGGCTAGCCGCCTTATCTATTACATAGATCACTACTTGGAAGCCACAACAGTCGTTCGGCAGACGAAATCACTGGTTAATCTGCAGTTCCCCCAAGTGGAGACCGGCTTCGGTGTCTTGTTTCATTTTTTTAATCATCAGTAAATATGGATACACCCTCCTCTGCAACTGGAAGCAACTGGCGAAGCTTTTTGGCCTCGGCCCCAACCGTCAAACAGCTATAGTGCCGAATCATGGTGGAATAATAACAAGGTGTTGTCAGTAGCAACGTGTTTGTTGTGATTTTGACAAGATCGGCATGCTTATTTTCAGTGCTGCCGATCTCAATTTTTATACTACTATTCGTTGGGAAATAGTATCTAAAATACTCCATTTTAGTAATTCGTTTTATCGCGATTTTTAAAGAACTTGGTGTTTTCAGAACAATATTAATATTTAAAATTGCTGGATTTGTATAATTTTTGTCCTCAAAAAGTAGAAAAATAAAAGATATCGTGGTTATCAATGGAAAAAAACGTACACAAAAATCGTATGGAAAGGCGCTCTTTTATATTAAATAACTTTTGCTGCATTGTCATAATATTGAGCCAAATGAACTACTGATACACTAGAATAGAGTGGCTGCATGGTTAAATTAGGAATTCGCTTATATTATCGATATTTATGTGTTTTAATCTATTTAGAAAATCATTTACAGTCTTATAGGAAATTGCCTTATTTTACGGCTTTTATTTTTTTAAAGTTACAATATATGTCCAAGCTGTGTGGAGCTGCCGATACAAACATATATTCAGGCTTATAAGCCTGTAATTATACATTTTTCTACATTTAATTTGAAATAGTATGCACCAACGGATTAAAGGTAGTAAATAATTAATACCTTTTCTAGTACTTTAAAATGCGTGACCGGAATAGACCTGCCGAAAAAGTGAGGTTAAGTTACTGACAACACCTTGTTATTATTACACCATGGTGCCGAATAAGAAGACAAGATAATTATTGTATATAAATTTTTCCTT
>NW_023479655.1:0-2331 GCF_013731165.1 Rhagoletis pomonella | reverse complement strand
TTCTGGCCCACTGTGCACAGCCGCAACCACAATCGCAAAGACAGACAGTGTAACGCACATCTCCGAAATAATTTGTTGCAGAGCAGAAAAATTGATGGGTACATGTGTACGAAATATTTAAAAATTACTTTTGAATACATTGACTTTGTTTGTTTTATTTGTGATAATCCGTTTTATTGTGCTGCAGGCAAATTTTATGTGAAAATTGTCAACGGAAAACTATAACAACACAATCCGACATGAAAATTTTATCAAATACGAGGCTATCCATTTCTACTAGATTTTTCCTTGTTTCGAATCTGAATTGCTCTATCACATGAGGTTTTTTAATTATCCTAATCGAAAATTGCCGTTTAGGTCTATTTTAAGAATTTGTCTAAGAAAAAAAAACATATTCGAGCAAAAATACCGGCTCGTGATAGATCAAGAAATATAATTTAGAATGCCATGTATATTTTTTCTAAAGGGAGGGACAAGTAGGATCTATAAATTTTTTATGTATTAAAAAAATTACTTAAAAAAATGCCCACCACTTTGCTCGATACCAGACATTTGCTCTTTTTAGAGCGTTTTCCATTATACCACGTAATGTTTCTGGTTGCAGGCTTCGTATTTCACCTCGAATATTCTGCCTCAGCTGTCTCCGGTTCATTAACATCCACTTTGCCTTTTTAATATCCCCATAAAAAATTCGAGCGCAATTAAATCTGGTGAACGAGGGGGCTAAGGGAAATCTGAATTTTTTGAAACAAACGTTCCCCAAAAGTTTCACGTTTTTCGTGGTCTTACGGTAGCAGTGCTTGACCATTTGAATTTTGTACGGGAGCATCTTAAGGTTCAATTTAAAAACTCTCCGCAGTGTTGTCCTGGCAATGTCCAATTGGCCGAAACGACGACGAGTTGGGCCAGATGGATGTCTGTTGCACAACTTCCACGTGGTCTTTAGTGCGAGTATTGTGGTGGACGGTCGGCCTTGAACCACGTTCTTCAAAATGGTCGATCATATTCCTAATCATGAAGGCTGAATACCCTGAACTAAAATATTGGCGATAATTTCGCTGAGTCATAACTACTATTTCAATAACATTGTTGTATACTGTAAGTATCCATTCTGTGTTTCAAAGTATTTAATTTCAGCCTGCACAAAGAAAAATACAGTGGTATTAAAAAATTATAAAAAAGTTATTCATGTTGAAAATTGGTAGGTCTTATTGGACCCACCCTGTAGTACAAAAAATTCGCTATGCTAAGTTACCTCGAAAACAGGAATTTTTTAAAAATCTGACATGACAGAGCAATTCTGAGTTTAGGTCAGCGATCCAAAATAGATTAAAAACATATAGCTAGCCTTTTCTCAGATAAAATCAAAAGCTGAAAATTTGTTGAGTGTTGTAATTCACAAACGGTAGTAAAAACGTAGAAGATATAACTGCTATTTCGGATAACCATATCTGCTCATCAGCCATCTTCTTCGATTTCACTGTTTCAAGATGATGGTGATTTCCTAATGCCAAGAGCTGCACTGCTACTTAAATTATCTTTTGTAACCCTAAAGATTCCATAGTTAAAACCCACTATTACCGTTGTGCGACTGAAGCCGTAATTGGGCTTTTTACTGGAATGAGTTCATGCTAATGCCTGGTTTCACTATGCCACTAACTGGATTAGCTCGCTAAACTCACATGCTACTGGCATAATATAACCGCGGCATAATTTTTTTTCTGAAATATGAACTGGAAATAATAATGTTACTCATACGCCATGTATGCACGCGTTTGAACCAATTTAATAGGAACACAATAACAATTTTACGCGAAGGTGATTAGTCGCAGCGAACTACTGTAGTTGTGTAGAGAATTTCATCCTCTGTAAAACGATACTTATTCCATTTTACGTGAGAGTGAGAGATAGGAAATTTTTCATCCGGTTTGCTCATAGTGTGCAATTCTATATCATAAATTTCCATTAAAACGAGTATTATTATTTGTTTGGTATAAACAGGCTCATTGGGGAAATTTATTACTTTTTTTAAACAAATATGTAGTTCAATGATATGCATTTAATTCATAAAACCAGTCGTGCATTTATGTGCTTTTAAGTGACGTTTCTGAAAGTTTTTCTTTCGAATTACATACTAGACGTCATTGATAACGAAGCATTACATCCTTTACTCACAACTACGTATTTAGTCCTTTATTTTTATGGGGCAATGCTAGTGTTTCTCACTGTAACCTAAAATCGCATGAGATTATTTGGACAAACAAAAGTAAAAATATCGATGCAATAAAATAAATTGTGTTCTCTCTTTTCTCGCCATATTTTTTCTTTATT
>NW_023479654.1:0-2331 GCF_013731165.1 Rhagoletis pomonella | reverse complement strand
TATATCTTTCGTTTAGCGCACGACAAGCTAAATATAGCATACGCATCTCTCCGTTTTCAAGAAAATGACCAGTAACACCCAAAAACCTCGTTCATTCATTGTTTCCGTCCAAATATCTAGCGTGAGACAAATATTTTCTATATTTGACAGCCGGGACTTAGCTGAAGCAACACAAGCGTCATACTTTTCTTGGGTCTTTTTCTTTAAATATTTTGCACCAGGCACCCTAAAGCTTGGTTGGAGCTCTTTCATTAGGCATAAAAAGGCCTCTCCTTTGACGACGCTAAACGGGCGTATATCCTTGCATATGAAATAAACTAAAGCCTGAACGATTTTATTATATTTTGCCCCTCCCTCTGAAAAAAACATTCCAAAATACAATCGAATACTAGTTATAAAAAATAATATAAAAAAACTTTTTAATATACAACGCTTTTATAAATGGACTAAAAAGTAGAAAATAATATTTCTCAGTCCCATAGAATTTGTTTTGATAACTTTTGATTTTGAAATTTTAGCAAAAGTCATTATAAACAATCTATGAAAGTGAAAATGAAAAACGTGGAGCGCATGCAATACAAAGCATTCGATTTAATTGACAATAGTCAAACTACATAACGTAGACCTAAAATTTCTACAGCGAAAGTAGAACTTTGAAATCGATTTTAAGCGGTCGTTATTCATATACCCACATACATACATACATATATTACTTTTCATATCAATTCAAGTGTATTACATGCGCCCCAGCTTTTCATTTTCAATTTCATAGATTGTTTATAATGACTTTTGCTAAAATTTCAAAATCAAAAGTTATCAAAACACATTCTATGGGACTGAGAAATATTATTTTCTACTTTTTAGTCCATTTATAAAAGCGTTGTATATTAAAAAGTTTTTTTTTATATTATTTATTTTCTACTTTTTAGTCCTGTCTGAATAAAATTTTGCAATAGATATTAAAATAATTCAGCGATATTAGTAGAAAGGTGCACACACATGCATTTACATATGTATGTACATACAAACGAGCACCAATTAATTTTATTTAAAGAAATGGCGTGTCGTCTATTTCCGCTGTAGCAAACGTAGTACATACGGCGACATCTAGATGTCATCTACCTCGCCCTATTCACTACAGATGTCGCCCTGTGCACTATGCTTTTTTATAGGAACTTTTCAAAGCAAAGGTTTTATGGTGTCGGACACACAACATTGAAAGTTTCTGGACACACAACATTGCAAGTTGATAAAAGCGTTGTAATGTAATAATTATGTATATTATTTACCTTTAATTGATGAAACTCCAGCAAAACACTCCCTCAAGGTAGTTTGCGGTACCGTGTTCGTCGTATATCCCTTATCATCTCCATTGTTGCTATCTTTAGACATATCTACTGAATCCGATAGTTTTGATGCTGATGGCTTTTGCTTTTCAGTAATTTTACTCGTCGTCTTGGCAGTTATTGTAGTTTGTGAACTACAATTCAAATTATTTTTTAGATGCTTCAGTTTAATAGTGGAAATAAAGAGTACAAGTCTAAAATATCAACCGTTTAGCTACCTATGAAAAAAACAAAAATCTGTCGATAGAATTTTAATGCACATTTCAGCATTTGGTTCAAAGAAAAAATGAAGAATAAATGCGTTTTTGGGAATTGGCAGCTCGGCTGAAGTTAATTTGCTATTCATAATCGATCCATTAATTTTTGGCAAATTAGTAATGAATTCCAAAAATACATTAATTGAAAGTATCGGCATTTGTTTCTAAATTAACATGATATACTTTCGAATCTGGGCAACCATAAATAGTCGCCGAAGATTTCCAACACAGATATACCTACATACTAAGGAAATTATATCTAATGTGCTTTAAAAATATTAGCAACCGATGCTTTCAATTAACGTACCTTGAAATACATATATTGGTATTAGGAAGCACAAATATACCTTTCACTTATTTCATCACGTTCGCAGGCTATGCTTGCCTTTCTTTTGTCAACGACAATTCCGTGCGCATTTATATGCTTAAATAAATTGGACGTGTTGCCACAAAATTTTACAGCTTTAAAGCATTGCTTACACTTTGCTGTGGTGTCACTCAATCTGGTAAAATATATCCACACTTTCGATTTTGGTGGTGCCATTGCTTAAAGTACACAACTTTTTCACAAAAATGAGGCTGTTAAAGATTCTTTTCGCAGAAAAAATTTGCCGACAAGAGATGGAACTTGTTCAAATTGTTTCGATATAAGTACTTTTCTTTCGATACCAAGTAGATATCGATACAATGATGTGAGTACAAAAAGTAGTTGGTATCGAAACAAAAGT
>NW_023479653.1:0-2331 GCF_013731165.1 Rhagoletis pomonella | reverse complement strand
TACTGAATATAGTGTTGTACAATTCAACAAGTATATAAGTATATGTACATAAGTTCAATACAATTCAATTTATATAAGTAAATCTGATACAATTCAATTTAAACAATTCAATTTGTTTAATTATTATAATTAACTCAATATAATACTTCATAAAAAAAATAAATAATGTTGTGGGGACTCCAAAGCCCCTGGATTTGGGTCCTCACACTCTCCCCTCACTTGCCGCAATGCGACTTACTGTCACCGTGCCTGTGCGCGAGATTCTTACCCTGTAGCTGTTGCCATCGATGTCGCGCCGAAAAGACCGCCGTCCTCGCCGCTGCTGTGGCTGCTGCAAATGCGCCTCAATATCGTCGACTAAGGCCGCTGGCAAAGGGTCAACTCCGGATTGGTTCTCCCATGCGCCCGGCGTTGTGGTTGTTGCGCCCTGCAGCCAGCGCTCTATTTCCTCCACTATCTCCGCATACTCGTTGCTGCCTTCAGCCTCCACCAGGCCGTCACTGGCCGTCAAGCTTAGCACGTCGCTGCGGTCACAAGGCGAGCGTTCAATTTCTGCCCCGTCGCAAATGCGGAGCTTCGTGGGTGGCTGCTGGGGTTCCTCTGCCGTCGACACGTTGTCATTAAAAATACGCATCCGTATTTCGATGCGCCGCGTATAATCGGTGAACCCTTGGCCACGCACCTCAACGTCGTCTTCGCTTACCGATAATTCGCCGTACCGACGTGGACACTCTTCCTCCTCGGACTCGCTCTCCGAGGATATGGTTATGGGCGTCGAGGCCCTTACCACTGCCGCCTCGTCCTCGTCGTAGTTGTTGAAGTCGTTCTCGCTGTCACTGTTGTTGGGCTCGAATAGTTCGGTGCTGGTGCTGGCACCCTCGCTGTCACACTCGCTAGGCCACTCTTCCTCCTCCGCCGCTGTCCGCATACCCATCGTATGCCGCTGGATCTCTTCCTGCGTTAACCGTTTTAGCCGTACTCGCAGGGAACCGTCTGTACTGCTCTCCGCGATGTAGTTTTCGCGGACAAAAACTTCGCGTGCGCCCATTTTCGTTAGGAACCGTATTTTGGTATCCTGCGAGCCGCGGACCGGTATTTATATTAGTTCCCATTGCGCGGTGAACTGTGCTTTTCCCGAAAAAACGTTATCCCGCAGTTTTCCTTTAATCTTCGACGAAAATTGCAGGACATTTCCACTTTTAATGTAATTATGTGTGTGTTTCTTTGTTTATTGCAGCTGTCTTAATCGGGCAGTGCTGCCAACGCATACAGGGAAAATTGCCTTATGTGGCCTTCCCACTGGCAATTTTTCATTGCTTCGGCCATGTACTTAGCAATTTCTTAGTAAATTTTTCTATCACTTCACGTGTTTATTTCTTTGTTGTTATTTGCTTTAATTTTTTTTTTATAGATGAATTCCTTCATTTGCATGTACATATATATATATATATATATACATTTTTTTTTTTAGGCGGATTATCCATTTCGCCATTTTTACCTTTTTGGTATTGTTCCGCCGCTAATTCTTTCGTCGGGCGTTGAATTGTATTCAGACGTGGTGTTGTTGTTTGTGGGTCTGGCTCCATGGTAAATCTTTAGCTCACTTACATGCGCTCTCCTCGCCTTTCTGTTGTGCGTTTTGTCCAACTGGACAATCACTGGTGACACGAAGTTAATTACCCGATGAGGCCCGCTATATCTGGGGGCTAGCTTGTCCGCAAAATTGTCCACTGCTTTGGATAGCTGATGTTCCTTTACCAGAACTAGGTCGCCTACAGCTGGGCGCCATTGTCTTCTTCGTAGGTTGTAGTGCCGAGCCTGTGTGGTGGCTGCTCGTTGCTGATTATGCCGTACCGCTTCGAATATTTCCTTCATTTTTGTCGACTTTTCCTTTGGATTCACCACCTTCTGGCCGGTACCGAATGTTTGTTCATCAAAGAGAGCGTTTGGTAATCTCGGCTCTCTGCCTTGGACCACGTATGCCGGGCTGAAACCCGTAGATTCACACACACTTGTATTTAATGCCAGTGTAAATTCTGGCAGCAAATCGTCCCAATCACGTTGCTCCTTACCGGTGAATTGTGCTAGCATTCTTTTAACGTTTCGGTTTGCCCTCTCCGTCGGATTCTCTTGCGGTGTGTACGGTGCAGTTAGCTGGTGCCTTACGCCGAGCTCCTGTAGGAATTTTTTAAACCGTCCACTGGTAAACTGCGCTCCATTGTCAGTTATTAATACCTTTGGGACGCCAAACCGGGCCAAGATTCGATCCCTAAACGCTCGGATGAGGTTTTCAGTCGTCGCTTTTCGGATTGCCAAAATCTCCACCCACTT
>NW_023479652.1:0-2331 GCF_013731165.1 Rhagoletis pomonella | reverse complement strand
TATTGCAAAATTTTGTACATAAAATAAAATAAAACTATTTAATATACAACGCTTTTATAAATGGACTAAAAATTAGAAAACAAAGTAATGTAAAAAAAATTTTTTTAAAAATAAGCTTTTATTTAACATGTTTAATCAAAGGAATAAAGTAAAGTAGGCGAATTCAGCGTACATGCATAATTGGTTAGGTATGTATGTATTTATATGTATGTATGCAGATATTTAAATGCCGGTTTGCTATTCGCGCGACAAGCTTTTTTAAAAACGAAGTAAATTAGTACAAATTGTTAGTAATTTTCATAAGAGTTTGAATAACTCCTTTCACTAAATGGCTTTTAGTAACTTTAACGAGACCTTAACTTATTTTATTTTATTCATTTTAGTGCAGTTTTGACAAAATTTTCTTGCTAAAAAATCTTTTGTTTCACTACTTTACTTTATTCCTTTGATTAAGCATGTTAAATAAAAGCTTATTTTTAAAAAAATATTTTTTTACATTACTTTATTTCAAAGTATTGTTGCTTTTCCACAATAACTTTGCACTTAATACGGCCTCGAGCTCATAAAAATTGTTGAATATAATTGTTATAAGGCCATAAAAATAACAAAACCCAAATATATACACATGTAACCATAAGTGGGCGTGGCTACGCCCATTTTCCAAAAATTTATAATATTCTTATTTCTCATCTGAAAATTATTGTAAATATCAATTTTGAGTGAATTATCGTCAGTAGTTACTAAAATATCACAGTTTCCCTATTTCTGGAAATTACCGTTATATGGGAAGTGGGCGTGGTTGCAGTCCGATTTCGCCCATTTTCAATACCAACCTACCTTGGGTAAATAAAAACCTATGTACCAAATTTCGTTGAGATATCTTAATTTTTGCTCGAGTTATCGTGTACACGGGCGGACGGACAGACAGACATGGCTTAATCGACTTCTCTATTCATTCTGAGCATTTATGTATACATTTGTCTATATCTATCTCGATTCTCGACAAACAACCGTTATGAGAACAAAATTAATATACCCTTGTGCAGAAGTGCGCTCGGGTATAAAAACATGCGCCTCGTGGGAAATACAAGAAATTCCTGAAAATGAGTTGAAAATTATTAAACATAAACATACTTATTTAAAAAGTTTATTTGCAAATGGACCCGAATTACAACAGATGGAGCTAAATAAAGTATGGTCTTGAATTAAAATTAGAAAAATGCAAATTTGCTTATTACGAAATTAAGTACCTAGGATATCAGGCAACACACGACGGCATAAAACTTTCCGATAGCCAAATAAAAGCGAGGGTTATGCTCGTCTTTCAGAAAATTCGTTAAATAATTTTCAACTATAGCCGGTGCATTGTACAAACTAATAAACAAAATTCTAGCTTTGAATTCAAGGAAGAATGTAAAGCAATATTCAAAGGATTAAAAACTAAACTTATAACCTTTCCTGTACTATCAATATACAATCCGAATAGGGAAACCGAACTCCATTGCGATGCGTGTGCCATCGGCTACGGTGTTATTTTACTTGAGACGATGGTGCTTTTCATCCCATTGCATACTCTTCCAAGCGCACTACGGAAGCGGAAGCTCGATATCATAGTTTTGAGCTAGAAACGCTCGCAATCATAAATGCACTACGCCGCTTCAGAGTATATTTAGAGGGTATCAATTTTAAAATCGTTACGAATTGGAACTCATTAACATTGTCCTTGAATAAAAAACAAGTAAATAGTCGCATTGCCCGGTGGCCCCTAGAGTTAGAAAATTTTAATTATACAATACAGCACCGTGCAGAAACAAAAATGGCTCACGTGGATGCCCTTAGTAGGTACCAATCAGGTCGCGAAGTAGTAGCGGCGGTAGACTTCCGGTTACAGGCAGCACAGGCATGCGATCATAAATTATCCGATTTAAAAAGTCATCTTGAGAAAGAAGAGCTCACTAGCTTCGAAATGTCTAATGGATTAGTGTACCAAAAAAAAAAGGGTAACCTTTTATTTTATGCCCCTCGGAACAGGAAATAATATGAACCAGCCATGAAAATATTGGACATCTCGGCATTGAGAAGTGTTATCAAAACATAAAAACAAATTATTGATTTCAGAACATGAAAACTAAAAAAAACAAGTTTACGGAAGATTTTATACGATGTATAATGTATTCGCCACCACTGAAAACAAATGAAAGAGTACTACACAACATCCCAAAAGAACCCGTGCCGTTCCATACAATTCACATATGTAGATCACCTAGGACCGCTACCATCTTTCCAATCCAAGCGAAAACATATTAGGGGTATTCTCGAAGTCTTGCACGA
>NW_023479651.1:0-2332 GCF_013731165.1 Rhagoletis pomonella | reverse complement strand
GCCCGCCTAACAAAATGATTATTTTTTGGTTTTTCAGCTCCCGCGAAATGAACAAATGCACATGTTATTACACTATGTACAATATTGAATTTCAGTTGACACTATTTCCAATTGAAATGAAATACTGAAACTTGCTTCGTCACTGCAATATATTATCGCGGTTTTGACCTGCCGGTAAAGCAATGTTGTAGCGTGCTTTTGATGAAAGAGAACAATAGTTAAAGTGTACTCTTAAAATGAAGCACAGTAAAAAAGAGAACAGTTCATTACTGTACACTATTGGAGAGTAGTGAGCCCATGCGGGTTAACAAAGCATTGAAGTACTACATATTACATTCCCTAATGGTAATCGACATGCTAAAACGCCCTCTAACGGTAAGCGGTATATAACTATACTTCTGTGAATTAGCCATAAGAATGCATTGATAGCGAAGAGGATAATAAAGCAGTCGCAATCTACTTGCCGAGCAAAACGCATTGAAAATACATTACACTGGCGCCGAGTAAAAACATAGTATTGCAATTGTAGCGTGTTGATTAAAATAAACAGTTTTTCCTTGCAGTGCATTTCGATTTCCGAAGTTAGAAAGTAATTTGTGCTGTGCGCCAATTACTTTTAATTACGTCAGAACGCGAAAGTATATATATTTTTTTGAAATGCCGAATAATACACCGACTGCAAATACCAGCCTGCGTTTGCCTGGTGGCAATGATACAATAACTGCAGCAGCAGGCTGTTAACTGGTGTACGTGAATATCGGCTTGGCGTAGAAACTGCCGAGATCGGCAAGAGTTGCTAGACTAGTACTTTGTGGAGGCGTCATGCGACGTTGATAAAATTAAAACTGCTGTACTTCTGAAAGCGGTTGGGTTGGAAGCGTGGGGCTAGATAGATATATAGATTTATTAGAGGATGAGCACTGCGACCTTAGGCTATTGTAACCTCAGAGCTCATCACAAAACCTCGTCCAGCCCTAGTGCTCTGATGAAACCAAGCACTTTCGAGGGCTGTAGAGAGTGAATGTCTGAAGCCACCGGTCACAGCTTTCCCAGGTGTGTTTGCCTTCTACTCGACACCGCGCCACATTCTAAGAGGATATGTCGCGGGATTTCTGGTTTCCTGTCGCAGTTAGCAGTCCTGTAATAAATCTGAAATTAGTCTTGTTGAGTATATTCTGGGATTCTATAAGTTCTTTCGCGTGCCTTAGTCCAGACGAGCGTATGGCTTGCTACGCGATTTATGCGATCTTGTTCTAACAGCTACAAATAAGTATTGCGATTTATGTAAGGTATTGGAGCGGCACTATTCACGTCCAGGTATCATGTTTCGCGGGCGACAAACTTTTCTTAGCGCGAATAAGATGGATGTTGAATCAGTTTCATCGTGGTTTGCACGTGGGAAAAGTAAGCGCTAAAACAGGCATGATGTCGGAGGCTAAGTTTCACAAGCCACACGAGGATGTTAGTGAAGTTAGTTTTATATTACGGCGAAACCGTCGTGGCGGTACGAAAGACGACGAAGGCGTCAAGCGAGTAAGAGTTACAAAAACTGCAACAGCAAACAAAATGCAGCCATTGCGTTCTCCGTTTTTACGTCCGTGGGTAACTGCGCTTTAATTGTTCCAACAAAAATATTAATTTAGTGGAAGTATCCAGTTATGATGGCTTAGTTAAAGAAAGTAGAAATGATGTAAGCAATTTTCAGACCTTTCAGTTTACAGCATTGCTGGCAATCAAGCGGCGCAGCATGCTCGTTGGTGTCCAACACAACATTTGACAAGTATTTTCACCGCAACAATTTAAGCTTTGCGCATATAATGGTGCCAAAAACCAAGTTGCAGGTGAGTTTCATGCAATGATAAGGACCAAGGGTCAATCATGTATTTTACGCCTGGTTGTTAGCGATACTTGTAGTGGCAGAGCAAAAGAGATATTGTCGCAAAGTTAAAAGCTAATTTGAATGATGCATTTAAAGAGGAGCTAGCAACCTGATGGTGGGTGCCAGATTAATCTAAATCTTGTAGAGAAGGTTGAGTCAATGTTTTGTAAACCAAGGCCTGTTCTACCGGCAAAGTTCAAAAGCCGCTCGGCGATTTAGTGAGCAAAGGTATGTGGGTGCAAGTAGATAATTCGGATTGGGCTACGCCTTTGGTGCCAGTGGTGAAGGCTAATGGGGACATTCGTACCTGCGGTGAATACAAATCTACAATTAATAAGTATTTGGCAGATGTCAAATGTCGCATTGATGAGTTGATTTCATCTTTGCAAGGACAATTGTTTTCAAAGCCCGCCTAACAAAATGATTATTTTTTGGTTTTTCAGCTCCCGCGAA
>NW_023479650.1:0-2332 GCF_013731165.1 Rhagoletis pomonella | reverse complement strand
TGAAGTTTTTTAAGAACTATATGACAACCAATTTTGTCAAAAGCCTTGGCGAAATCAATAGCAAGGATAGAAGAGTGGTTTTTAGTAGAGATGCTTTTTGAAAGTTGGTGGTCTAAGGCGAGTAAGGCATCCAGAGTGCTGGTGCCGTTTTTGAATCCAACCTGAAATGGCGATAAGAGCTTTTTGGTTGTTAGAAACCACATTTGCCTTTTTGAAATGACTTTTTCCATTAGCTTACTGATACACGGAATGAGGGAGATTGGGCGATAGCTTTCTACATCAGACGAGTCTTTCTGTGGCTTTAGTATAGGTACAATCACGGCTGTTTTGAAACTTTGAGGTGATAATGCCGCTTTTTAGAATGGAGTTGTAGAGCTGGATGAGCCGTTTTAATGAGACTGGCATATGGCGTAACATGCCGTAGTTTATTTGGTCAAAACCTGGAGTTGTACCCTTGGCTGTCTTTAGAGCATAGTCTATTTCGTTAAATCTCTTTTTATTTGTTGGCTGCGGACATAAGCGGAATGTTACTAGCGGAAGCTATGAACTGCGGTGGAAAGTTAGAGGTGTCCGATGACTTAGAGATATTCTGAGCAAATTCTAATGAAATTGAATTGGAATTAGTGATTATTGTATTATTTATTTTAATTAAAGAAATATTTATTGAGGAGTACGTGCCCGTAAGTGTTTGTAATCCCTTCCATATACTGCGAGTAGAGGATGTGGGGTATAATTTTTCAGTAAACTCTTTGAAACTACGGGTTTTTGCTAGCTTTTTTCCCCTGTTAAACAGGGCATTGCGTTTTTTATAGAGTACGAAATTATCAGGAGAGGGGCACCTTTGATATTGTCTCCAGGCTGTTAGTTTGTCGTTTCGGAGTATACAAAGTTCTGACGACCACCACGGCACATTTCTTGAAGACCTACGACATGAACTGCGCGGAATAGCTATGTTAGCTGCTTTCCGAATAGTCTTTTGAATAATAGCAGCTTCTTTATTGTTTTCGAAAGCAGGTAAGTGTTTGGTTATTAAAAATTGATTACATTTTTCCCAGTTTGCTTTGTCAGTGTTATATTTAGATGCTTTATAGGGGCTGGAAACGTTAGGGATAGAAAAAGAAAATGAACAAATAATGGGAAAGCGATCACTATTGTGCAGATCCTCAAGAGTATACCAAGCTGAAATGGGAAGTAATTGTGGTGAGCATAAAGTCAGGTTGCGTTGGGCTATTATTATTTAGTAAGCACAAATTGGAACTCAGAATAAAATCTTCAACTATTGAACCCCTATGGTTAGTTTTTGGTGAGCCCCAGAGAGGACTCCAGCCGTTGAAATCCCTGCATATAATTACTGGGGTATTAATAGAGGAGGTAAGCCGTAATAAATCAGAGGACGAGATATTTTGATTTGGAGGAATATAAATGGAAACTATAGGGATGGGATGTCTAAATGTGAACTCGACGGCAACTGCTGATAAGTCGGTAGATAAATTGATTCGTCTATGTTGAAGATTTTTGCGAATTAATAGACCACAACCTTGTTTGGAGTATGTAATACTCGGGAAGTTGTGAAAGTGTGCTGTATATTGCTTGGGGAAGTATGGTGTATAATTCGCAGTAATGTGGGTTTCTTGTACACATATTATATTTGGCTTCCGATCTTTTATTAGGGTTTCTAATTCTAAACCTCTAATATTCCATTGGAGAATATTGAGAATCATTTTTATTTATTTATTTACTTGCTGTAAGTGTTATTTTCTTTTAGAAAATAACCTATAGCGTGGGCTCTTGAAGATCATTATCCATATCGTCATTATGTGTACCAGAGATTGTGTTGAGAAGGGAGTGCAGAATGGAGTCAGGTTGCGTGGTGGATTCAAAGTTTGAGTTGTAGGATGTAAGAGATGTAGAGTAGTCATTAGAAGTATGAGTTGAGGAAGCGTTGTGTGTTAGAGATGTATTAACCTCATTGCTATTGTTTTTATTAGAGTCTAATGAGTGCAATTGAGAAATAGAGCTCCAGTTTGCAGCCGGAGTTGTAGTGAGCTGTGTGAATGAGTTAGTTGGGAGAGATTGTTGTGTAGATTGCGTGTTGACTGCTGCCGAAGTATGAACATGAGAGAGTGACTTAACTGAGTGTGAGTGAGCACTAGAAAGTGACTCGTTCGATTGGTATGAGTGAGATTGAATAGTAGAGAGGTGTTGTTTGGTGATATCTGTTGAGTTACCGACTGAAGAAGTGAGATCGATCGGGTTTTGTGAGAGACTTTGTTGAGCGGCTTGTGTTGTGTTTAGAATTGATGCATATCACCCGATTTACATGATTCATGTA
>NW_023479649.1:2015-2332 GCF_013731165.1 Rhagoletis pomonella | reverse complement strand
GGCTACATAATCTCGTTGATTTTTAATAATTTTTTGTTCTTGTAGACATTTAGTTAGGGGGTCGGTTGTCGAAAATGCTAAATTACGTTCTGCTAAAAAGCAGCATAGCAATATTTCAGCCTTTTTTGCGTTCATTACATTTCCAATGAAGTCTTAACAAAGTCGCCTACTTTTTATGTAGCTACAGCTTTTTTGATGCTTTTGCGAGAGTGCGTGTTGCAATAGATCAGCTCTTCCTGATTTGGCTTTTAATGTGCAATTGCAAACATTACAATTAGTCTCGTAATCTCAAGTGTTTACACAACCAGCCTTTGTCC
>NW_023479649.1:1796-2005 GCF_013731165.1 Rhagoletis pomonella | reverse complement strand
AAAACAAGTAATTTTTAGAAAAAAAACCGACTTCAACTCCCATATAAAAAAATATATATATATATATATCTCATGATCCACGGATCGGATCTCAACCAGATTAGTATGGGACCACCTCTGAGACACTACCTTTCCGATGCAAAAAGAATTATCGAAATCGGTTGACGTGGTCCAAAGTTATGCGGTAACATACATAAAAAAAAAAAAAA
>NW_023479649.1:0-1696 GCF_013731165.1 Rhagoletis pomonella | reverse complement strand
CCTCCTCCTTTTTTGGAAGTCGGTTAATAATTCAAAACCAGTTCTACTTGTAAGATTTAGTAACAGAGAAAAATTACTGGGAAGTTAAAAAAACGTCAGTTTTTACACAAAAAACGTCCAAACGTCAACAGGATACAAAAAACGTCCAAATGACGTTAAAAACGTCAACCTGGCAACGCTGCTGCCCATGCCTGGTTATAATTATTACCAATCCAATCAAATGAAAAGTAGTGTATAGAGAGCTCAGAGTAAAGCTGATGCCACATAAAACTTTTGCTTCGCTTTACGTGACAGCTTCGCTTTGACAGATAAGATGAATTGTATGAAAATGCACAAAGCATGCCACATAGATTGTTGAAGCTGCAGCGCGAAGCGAAAAGATGGCTAACTCCCATCTTTTTGCGCGCTTTGACAATCAGCCGGTTTAATATTTATTTTGTTTCGTCCAAATTCGAGTTTTCATGCAGAAACATAAAACTTAATTACATTGCTAATAATTTTAAAGCAAAATATATAAAATCCACAGCAATTTTGATGAGTAAAAAAGCAGTACAAAACTGTTTTCTTGGCGTTCATTGTGGCATACCTTTTGCGTCTGGCGCTTTGCTGGCAAAGTTATAAATGTCACGCAAAGCTACAAAGTTTTATCTGGCATCAGCTTTAGAGTAGAGAGAGAGAGAGAGAATTGTGTTGACACATTCATACACATGCACGCGCACGAGAGAGAGAATTGTGTTGACACATATACACATACATACACATGCACATACACGTTTATTTGTACAAATGAACTAATCGCGAGCTGTGGTATTGATTCAAACTAAACATTTTAAAACACATTTTATAACACAATTTGTCAATTTCCAGATTCCTGGTGGTCAGGGTTCAAATCCCATTGCACGCGACATGCAAATTAAATATTTTATTTTTGAAGTTAAACTTCTTTAGCGGCGGTGGGTTGGTTGGGAGTAAATTGGCAAATTCAACGGAAATTGCACACGGAGATAGTGCAACGCAAATGATGCAACGGAAATGGTGCAGTGGGAATGGTGCAACGGAAATGGTTGGGTCTGAAACAAGTGCTTCTTGTGTGTATGCACATGGTATTAATTTAACAAAAAATTGCTAATAGAAGGTTAAAGAATAACACTTAGAAAAAGACCATTACAAGAATGAAAGCAAAGGTGAGTACGTACATAGATAAAGAAAAGGATAAAGGCAAACGTAAAAATAAAAACAAATATGCGTAAATATATAGGCAAGGTAAATTTAAACACTTCACTTATATAAGGGCAAAGGTGAAGGCGGATACATATGTAGATGAAGAAAATGATAAACATAAAAGTAAAAACAAAGATGAGGATGAGGATACCGATAAAAGTAAAGATGAAGATAGGGGAAGTAAGGTTAAAATAAAGGTAATTAAAGAGGAAGGGATATAGAGAGAGACACAGAGACTCAATCTGGGAACTATTTTGCGATTTTAGAGATTTTCGGAATTCTCGGGACTTATCGATAAAATAATCGATATTTTTATCGGTTTTGTTATCGATCTTGTTATCGATATTTATCGATTTTGTTATCGATATTTACCGATTTTGTTATCGCTATTCATCGATTTGGTTATCGATAATTATCGACTTTGCTAGCGATATTTATCGATTTTGTTATCGATATTTATCGATTTTGTTATCGA
>NW_023479648.1:0-2332 GCF_013731165.1 Rhagoletis pomonella | reverse complement strand
CGATGTTGGGCACCAAATTATAACAAATTGATGTTGTTTGTTACAAAAAATTATTGCTTTATTGTTGTATTTGTGGGTTGTACAAAACGCATGGGTTTAACTAACGCTGAGTATTAAAAACCTTAACAAGTAAAAGTGTGTGTATCTAGTTAGCGGCACTTACAAAGAGATAGACTAAACAAATTTGATCGCTTACCTCCTGAGCGGACGCCTTAGACAAATGAGGGCGAAAGCTCGGAAGATTTGTCCCTTTTATAGGCCGAAACGCTATGAATAGCATATTCTAACATAACGGTTGCCTTACAGCTGTTTGATCATTTATGACAATTGAATGGTTGTACCCAATATTGTGCAATATTTCCCTACCCGCAATATAATATTGCATTCAATCTAATTATGAGTAGGTATGTATAAGTAAACAAATAAAACTAAGAAGATGAGTTGGAAAAGTAAATATAATCATGTACATACGTATGAATATGGTAAATATTTGGTAAGCAAACGTCAAGCTGTGAGGTTGTACTTATTTGTGCTCTGATTTTGGCTTTCTACTTACTAAGTTCATTGTGTTTGGTTTTATATTAAAGTAAATTTAATTAAATTTCAATAGCATACATTTTAATTTTGCCGAGTCATTTGTTGCTATCATTGTTGTTGTATCCTTTGTATTTAACTTTCATTTTGGTTTTGCACATTTGTTCTCCTCTTTTTGTTTACTTCTTCTAGTAATTCTTGTCACAGCTGTTTGCGTTGCGTGATACTCAAACTGTTCGCTACATTTATTTAGAGCTATTTACATCAGCTCCTTAATTGTTATAATTTATTTTGTTTGTCTTTTATCAACGAGTGTATTACATAAATCTTTCAATATGAAGTGTGATCTTGATACTTGCCAAATTAAAAGCGATTCTTAAGGCTACTTATCGTGCTGGCTGTGTGATGGTATTTACCATCTGAAATTCGCTGGTCTTGCGTAAAGTGCAGGTCAACCGAAGTTGTTCTTTTCAAGCTATTTAGGCAAACCAGAAATGGTTTTACAGAAATAGGAAGAGAATTGTCGATACTGACAGAAAAATTTAAGCATTATGAAAATATGTTTAAATCATTCAAATGCTTAGATACCTTGCCATCTGTTAAGGATATCCGTGTGTCTAAACGTAAGCGTCTTCATAGTCCATCTAAGGAAATTGCTGCCGTTGCACGTCAGAATAATCTTCCGACGGACTTAATTAATTTATCCTCTCCGTGTCCTCCAGCATCAGAATCCTCAGCCTCAAAAGATCGTGTAGCGAAATCTGCTTCAGATAATGAAGAGCCTGAAGTATCTTCCCCTTCCTCCATTGAAGTGGTGGCATCATCTTCAAAGCCTCCACCGCCTTCCCTATCCTCAACTACTAACGCAGAAACTCAACCCCCTCCACCGGTAGTCCAGTCTGATACGAGGAAACTAGTTGTGGTTCCGCGAAAGAAGTCAATCTTTGTTTCTAGATTTTCTAGAGACACTACCGAAGACGATATAAAGCTTTACATCTCATCAAAAATTACAACTGTCGACTTAAGCATCAGAAAATTTAATTTTAATTACGAAAGAAATATTGCTTCATTTAAAATTGACGTAAATTTAGATAATTTTAATGCGCTGCTTAGTAGTTCTTTTTGGTCCCCCGGAGCTTTCGTTCGTGAATTCGAATATAGGCCCAAAAAAGTAAAAAACTTAGCTAATATTCCCCGTCATAACACTGAATCAAAAAACTAATTATTAAATCTGCTTTAAGTATTTATTACCAAAATGTAAGAGGCTTAAATACTAAATTAACGAACTTATACTTTAAAGGCCTTGAATGTAATTATAATATTTTTTCTTTTACTGAAACTTGGCTGAAATCTCACATTTTCAATTCAGAGATTCTTCCAAATAATTATCATATCTATAGACAAGATAGGGAGGACAGAATCGGCGGTGGCGCACTCTTCGCTGTAGACTCTTCAATACCATCTGAAGAAGTTAGTCTTCCACACATTGATTCAGTAGAGTTCAAATGCATTCGTGTACAGGCTGGAAAAGGGTCTATTTACTTAGCTCTGTTCTATATCCCACATTGGTGTATTCACGACTATTCTCTTTACTGAAATCAGTTAATGTTCTGACTAAACCTTCTGATTCAATGATTATGTTGGGTGATTTTAATTTACCAAGCATATCATGGAACATCATTGATAATGATATCATACCTTTCGCGTCTAGTGCGTGCAACAACGTATTTTTAGAGGAGATGGCTGAGCTTTGCCTAACTCAGGTTAATGTACTTCACAATAAGTTTGGTAAAGTATT
>NW_023479647.1:0-2332 GCF_013731165.1 Rhagoletis pomonella | reverse complement strand
AAGGAGAAAATATTTATCATTTAATATAGACTCAATTGACCCAGATTAACCCATGCCACAAACGTGTTGGAATAATGAACCATGTATCGTGGTTCTGTGTATTATCTACTTACTCGTACATGTAAAAAGTCCTAAATATACATACATATTTTAAAGGAACGAAATCAAACTTATTTTTAACCGACTTCACAAAAAGGCGAAGGCTATCAATTACACAAGCCTACAAAATTTAAAAAAAGTTCAGACCCTGGGACTAGCTTATACTTTTCTAACTTTCTAACTACTTTTGTTGCGCTGAATATGAATCCAAAATCAGTTTTGCTCGATTGGCTTAGGGTTTCGAGATATTTGAGCCTAAACATGCGAAAACCCCGATTTTTTGCTATATTCTTCATGTATTTTTATCAAGAATAATTCGTTTTTTACAAAATTGAATAAATCATTAGAAAGTAAAATATTTCCCCTTGATAATGCTGTTTAGCTCAACGAGATATCTTGTTTTAAACCTGAGATATTGTCCATTGAAGTTTATGGGCTGGTTACTCCACCTCAACTTAACTTAATTAAGCCAATTTTCTTGACTAAGTCAAGAATAAGCTGTGTAAAACGTAGGCTAACTTTTGACTTAAGTCCAAAAAGTGGCTAAACTAAGTTAAGTTGAGTTGGAGAAACCAGCCCTATGAGTTTTGCGACATTACTTCTTTGCACAAACGCTTGAAAGATACAAACGAACAGAAACAGATTTGTGGTATACGTTTAGGCGTCTTTATTTACATAATGAATGTATGTGGATAAGTGCGCGTGCATAGAGAAAACTTATTTCGTTTAAGAATTTAACGAAGAAATGAATGTATGAGAAATTCTCTAGGAATTTCATTTGATATTATACATATAATATACATGATATATATATATGATATATGTAAATAAAGCCGCCTAAATGTATACCACAAATCTGTTTCTTTTCGTGTTGTATCTTTCAAGCATTTGTGCAAAGAAGTAATGTCGCAAAACTCATAAACTTCAATGGACAATATCACAGGTTTAAAACAAGATATGTCATTGAGTTAAACAGCATTATCAAGGGGAAATATTTTACTTTCAAATGGTTTATTAAATTTTCTAAAAAACGAACTATTCTTGATGAAAATACATGACGAATATAGCAAAAAGTCGCGGTTTTCGAATGTTTAGGCTCAAATATCTCGAAAACCTGAGCCAATCGAGCAAAACTAATTCTGGATTCAGATTCAGCGCATCAAAAACCTTTGGAAAAGTGTAAGCTGATCCCAGGGTCTGAAAAATGTCGGCCTGTGCTATCAATCCGTCGGAATATTTTTTTTTTACGTATTTTACCGCATAACTTTGGACCACGTTAGCCGATTTCTATAATTATTTTTTTAAAGGAATGATGTTACCCCACAGATGGGTCCATACTAATTTGGTTTAAATCCGATCATTGGATCATGAAGAAATTAAAGATAATCTTAAATTTGTATATGAGAATTGAAGTCGGTTTTGTGTTTTGCTTAAAAATTAGTTGTCCACTTATTTAGGAATGATGGGGTGAACAGAAATAATTTTGTTTTGCATCATGCTATGTTTTATTCAATAGTAACAAAGGCAGCACTAACGCAAAGTGATACTGTCGTTATCTCAACTTCGACCCATTTGTGGCACGGGTTAGACTTGATTAACTGAGCCACAATTTTTAGGGAATTACTTTTTCAATAAAGGTAACCATTTCAAGAGGTAGCACCCGCAAATTTCCGATTTTCAAAAATAAGGGCCACTTTAATGTACATATATAACAACGAAGCCGCAAGCAGTTTGGTTTTTAATTAGCTATAAATTTTGAAAATCAATTACGGTTTGGCTGAGACCAATATGTTCTGCACTTTTTCTAGTACTAAAATTTAAGTGAGATATCTATCATGGGATAAATTTTATTAATGGTTTGATGGGGTCTACATATACATATACATTTATACTAGCTTTTACCCGCGGGTTTCACCCCGCGCTTTTATACAAATATCAAAAATAATTTAATGATGTTAGACTTTATTTCTGTGCCCATTTCGTTATAGCTCGTTATTTTTTAAGCGAGTTAAGGTATTTAGGCCGTTTAAAACTATGAAATTATAAAATCTCGTCTGCGCGCTAGGCATACGAAAGATATCAATCCCTCTAAGTTTACCTTAAAATGGTTCCAGGTATACGACGCGTGAGCGTGTAACCTTCTTGGAGGTGTTGTTAAGTTTAAAATAACTCAATTTATAGCAATCTTACCAATATACAGTACTTTCGTTGACGTTTATAGTAAGATCAATTA
>NW_023479646.1:2130-2332 GCF_013731165.1 Rhagoletis pomonella | reverse complement strand
GAGAAATCGTCAGTTTGGTGCTTGCATGTAAAAATCGTGAACATTCTTACGAATTATTAAAATTCACATTACTTAAAAAAAATATTTAATTGCAATAAAATCGCATTTCCATCTCCATTTTTAGATTAGTAATGCCCGGCTATCAGCCTGTGAAAATTTAAAATTACGCCATTTTGCTCCGAAAATTAAACATTTTAAATTT
>NW_023479646.1:0-2120 GCF_013731165.1 Rhagoletis pomonella | reverse complement strand
TAATCTTAATTTAAATCGTAAGTTTATCTTAATCTTAAGAGCAACGAAGTGTATTGCATGAAGCCAAATTCCTATTAAAATAAGCTTAAGAGTATTTGCAACTTAATGCAAATTTTTTCCGCTCAAAGCATCCAAGTGTCGACCGACCCGGTCTAATGCGAACTACATGTGTGTGCAGTAAACCATTTCACCAATACTCCATACTCACACAGCTACTTACATGGTCGAGTATTTGCCGGTTGTGTGTCATTAGAAGCGAGAAAAATAATAATTACTCGCTTCCTTTGGTCGCCCAACCGGCTAACCCTCTTGACCTTGTGCATTGCAAGAGATTTCATAGCACATTCGTACATACATATGTATGTATACTATACGTGTATGAATTCTTGCAACTAAGCAATTCTCGTTTATCCTTGCACACATGTGCTTCAAGTATGAGTGCATTAGGGTGATTCTTAAAATGTCAAAATCGAAATCTTGTATGGGACAACCATTCATTTCGTTCTACAGACATTGAAAAAAGTTTAAAATTTTTAAATAAATTTTTTAAGTGTCGCTACCAGGGTTGGAAAATATTAAAATCGGCGAATTTGTTATATTTAGTTACCATTGAAAAATTAAAAAAGTAGTTAAACTTAAATGTTTTCAATCCACCTGATTTCAAACCCCTAAAAATTATTTTAAAATTTTGTAATGGCTCTTTTACGCTGTCTGGATGTCTTTAATTTGTATGTATGTAGAAGGAAATGAAGCGGTGTCCTATACAAAATTTATATTTTGACATTTTAAGAAGTACCCTAATTTACATTCGTATGAACTTGTGTGCATATGCTTGCTTGCTCTAACAATCCGCCATCCTTTTTAGACTAGTTAAGTTGTTGTTCGTTAGTGTATTTCCTCTTTTCCTCGCTGCACTGTTTGTGTTATTATAAGCGTTTTATCTCTTTTTTCTTATTTTGATTTTATTGCAGCATCCAAGTGTCGTCTAATTAGCAGGATTACAATTGAATCATTATACGAATAAAACGTTTCGCAGCGACTCACCACACAAACAATGGCAGCCAGAATAAAAAGGATATCCTGCAATTTCACAGATTGGCTATTCTTTGCCAGCGGAAAATTGTCAATTCATAGCGTATCTGTGTACTTGTATGCATGTATATGTTGCAACTAATAAGAGTGGTTATCAATAGCATTTATTTAAAAAATAAATATTCACACATACATATGTTTTGGAAATGCATGTAAGCGCTGTGATAAGTGGTACCCAGTAACTTGCACTTGTGAGTATTATTTTAAGTATATGTACATGTATGTGTGATGATATAAAATTCAATAGTTTACTTAAGTATTTAGGGAATTTAAAATTAATTACAAACTTTTTATTGCAAAATTTTACTAAGGTGCTCATCTAAAAAAAAATAATATTTTTTTTTTTTGTAGGCGTTAGTTGTTTTGCTTTTTCTTTCAGAATGTCATGGTCGCAGCAAAAACAGGTGAAGTCCGCTTACTTTTCCGACTTTTTTGAAGAAAATGTTTTTTCGGCGTAATTTTGCCGAACTTTTCTTTTTGAGGAACTCTAGAACCGTTAAAGAGCTTTTTGAAAAAAAAAGTTTCTTTCAGCATAATTTTGCAGAACTGCGTTTTTCCTTTTTAGGAGCTCTAGAACTATTGAAGAGCCACTCAGAACAGTTTTCATTTTTATTTTTTCAACAATTTTACTTTTTCGACTTTTGGAAAAAAATGTTTTTTTTTTTTTTGCATAACTTTTTCCCCCTTCTGAGGAACTCTAGAACTATTGAAGAGCTACTCAAACCAGTTTTCATTTTTATTTTTTTCAAAAATTTTAAATACTCAACTTTTTGAAATAATGTTTTTTGACATAATTTTGCAGAACTTTCTTTTTCCTTTTCAGGAACTCCAGGACTATTGAAGAGTTACTCAGAGCAGTTTAACCTTTTTTTTTAATTAGACTTTTTCGACATTAAAAAAAAAAAGGTTTTTCGGCTTAAGCTTGCAGATTTTATTTTTCGAAAGAACTCTAGAACTACATATTAAAAAGCAACTCAGAACAATTTTTTATTAACGTTTTTGCCACAAAATTAAAAACTTTTTTTTTT
>NW_023479645.1:0-2332 GCF_013731165.1 Rhagoletis pomonella | reverse complement strand
CATAGGGATATATAGGTTTGGTTTAATATGCATAAGCTTTTTTTTTGTAAACCTGTGTTATTAGAACATTGAACGAGTGCTTAACCTATACAGTGTTTTCATCTAGTAGTCAAAGTTCGCATGCGGCATATTATATTTCAAAACAAGTAATTTTGCTGCCTTTTATCCCATGAGGCGATATCTTGAGGCTCGTATATAAGGCCGGCTGCACTGAAAAATTGCTCACTAGGAATGCTGGCGGGTGGAGCGCTCTAATATTTGCGGGCCATATCTGTCAATTTGTAGTATTTTAGTTAAGTTTTCCACCAGTTGACAGGATTTTCACCGAGATCAGCTCGTTTTTCTATATGATAGGCCTTCAATTGAGCTTTAATTTCACATTTTTTAATGTCGCCAGATTTTACCTCCGAGCCTTCACTTTCGCTGGAGGAATCTAAAATTATTTCTAGATTGCTTATTAGACTTTTAGCAGTACCCTGCAAAAAATGGGACTAATCCGGGATGACTCTGGGAGCAATCGCAAAGGAGCATGCGACTAATACCACTTTTGATCTCTTTATATGGAATGAACTGATCGCTTTTGTTCGAGCATGTCCTATGAAGAGACTTATTGTTCACCTTTATACCCGAACATAGCATAGTTCCACCCCTGCGCCACCTATCGGAAAAGTTAAAAGTTTGTGCACTCCTCCTCCGGAACACCTTTTTAACAAAGCAACAACCATTCGAAACGGATAAGGAACATAGCAGAAAATTGTTCCCAATTAATTCATGCTTGCCTATTTATATATACCAGCAGACCCGGCGAACTTCGTCCCGCCCAATATTTTTATATATTTTATTGAAACTTTTTGGTCCAAGATTTTCACCAACAATTCACGTTTACAATTTTCATAGGCACATTCGTCTGCTAAGATTATGGTTTGGTGGTCATTTGCCGCTTTAAATAACCTAAGGAAAGTGTTATATCCGTGAAGAAGTTCTTGAAATTCTCCAGTTGTGCGGCATTTTATAGCTAGGTTATTCGCAAAGCGAAATAAATTTTTTCCTCTTCACTTCCTGGCGGCAACAACCCGGTTCTATGTGAATGTCCTAGAAGCTTTACAGTATAGTTGGTGGCAATTTCAAAATGGGTGCGAATCATTGTTCTACAGACATGCAATATACATATACTTATTTCAGACGAAATACCTTAAAACTTTGAACGCATAATAATATTGGAAAATCACATTCATTGGGCCAATCGCAACGCAGGAGCGTTCGATGTACCCAATGGTGCAACAGGTCGATTTAATCTGACCTTCACGGCCCCTTTTCTCACTTGGCTATTTTTAGTAATAGCTCGACTTCAGCACCACTTGGCAGCACGTTTTTGCAATAGTATTGCATACATATTTAAAACATTAGCCAAATCGGATAACAAATAAGATTTTTAGTAATAATTCAAATACTGTGCCAACTGTCGGATTAAATTGTGAAACTAAACCATCCAGAGACCCACTCAAACACACAAAAAGTTTCGTTAAAATCCGTACAACCATTTAGGAGGATTTCACTAACAAACACACCTACATAAGAATTAAAAAATACATTCAAAGATAGCTAAAGGTCGGTACGTTTGTAGGCCTCACACCCCCTTTTCAAATAGCCCAAATTTTCTCCATGAGTATGGGCTTGATTTCAACTACATACATACTCGTATCTCCACATGAAGTTCCAGTACTGTACCATCCATACTTTCAGAGATAATCAGTATAAAAATTCGATTTATATGGAAGGACCCACGCCCCCCTTTCCAACAGCTGCCCTCTTTCTTCATGAGTATGCGATTGATTTCGTATATCTCCACACCAAGTTCTAGAACTCTACCATGAACACTTCCAAAGATAGGCAGTATGAAAAATTTGGTTTGTATGGAAGATGTCACGCCCCCTTTTCCAATAGTTCCAATTTTTCTCCAAGAGTATGCGATTTATTTCGTACATCTCCATACAAAGTTCCAGAACTCTACCAAAAAATTTCCAGAGATAAGCAATATGAAAAATTCGGTTTGGGTGGGAGATGCCACACCCCTTTTTACAATAGCTTAAATTTTTCTCCAAGGGTATGCGATTGATTTCGTATATCTCCATACCAAGTTCGAGAACTCTACCATGCACACTTTCCGAGATATGTAGCATGAGACATTCGGTTTTTATGGGAAGTGCCACGCCCACTTTACATATAGATTTTTTTTTTAGCCTAAAGCCATCCTTGGGACACGTGCGGCAGGTGGCAGTTTCAAAAAAATCGGTTCAGCCGCTCTCGAGCCTTGCGAAAACTAAAAAACGGC
>NW_023479644.1:0-2332 GCF_013731165.1 Rhagoletis pomonella | reverse complement strand
AAAAATTACAATAAAAACCCTGAATAAAAACAGTTTCCCTGCGCCAGGGATTGAACCGCGGACCTCAGTAATATCACGCCACTGCTATGCTCTGTCGACCATTGCGACTGTTGGACCACCGCGAACAAAATGGCATACTTATGATTTTCACGGGGAATGAATTGCCAAACGATCTCATCGACTGGTATGGTGCTGCTAGCATTTCTATTATGTAGTAGATGCTGATGCATATCCCGACAATTGACATCTCGTAGGACATCGCCATGTTGAAATACCAGTTGCTAACCTTAAAAAAGGATGGAACGTGAACTGGTTGGGCTGAAAAGAAAACTGGTAGTATTCTAGTGCACAACTAATAGCTTTTCCTGCAGGGTAGTATGTCAATAAGTCATGTTATAGTGTTCAACGTTTTAAACCATTTACATGCGATGAATGAATTTTTACTTCACTAGGCACACGCCTCGTGGGCGGCTGGGGTGTGGTATGCCAGCATTCACATGTCGTATATAGAACTACATATATGTATGTATGTATGTATGTATGCACATTAGATTGCATCTCCAAAAATAGTTGCGGTTTTTCCGCCGGTACTACAAAACTTATTCTATTTGAAGACGTCCACCAAAATATTTCGGAAAAATATTAAGATTCGCGTGAGCTGAACCGATTTGAAAATACCTTCAAAAATTGAGTTTTTTACTTTCGTTTCTTAAAGAACTTTTTGAAAAAAATCCACGCAGATGGCAAAACAGATTAAGCTTCTAAAATCTGCATAAAAATATTTAAAAAATTGTTCAACGAAATCGTAATAATGATATTTTTGATGCTGTTTTTTAACATTTTTCAAAGATTGCTTTATGAAAAACTTGAATAACTGGGCCATAACTATTCTGATTTAGACTTGTGGGGTCTCAGTAGAAAGGCATTTTCCCACACTTTTTCTGTGCACAAAAAAAAACTCATTCACGTCCCAATTTTTTTTTTGTTTAAATACCAACACATCTTAATTCAACTTGGAAAGATGTTCGTTCATCCTACCTTTCTCTTTCATCCTTTGAATGAGTTTATTAACAAAGAAATAAAAAGGGTGAGAAAATACCTTTCCAATGAGGTACAAATCTAAATCGGAATAGTTTAGGTTCAGGTATTTAGGTTTTTCTTATACCATACTTTAAAAAAAGTTAATGACAGCATCAAAAAACTCATTACAATTCCGTAAATATTCAAGTCGCATTTGAAATAGCAATTTAGCCTATAGCTGACAGTTTTTAAATAAATAAATGTACGCCGCTCTGTCTCAGACTTTGCCGCTACAGTGTAGGCGCGCGAATAATTTGTGTTAGATAGCGCATATGTCGCCAACACTGAAATCTGAACTGATTTAACTACTACGTAGTTTTGTGCTGTATTCAATTTAAACTACCTGTACAATTTTTCACTTCGGTACAAATAAAACGCAAAGTTTTACTCATATTTTTGAAGAAATCTATCGCAATTAAAATAAGTCTCGCTTGAGTTTCAGAAGCTTTTCAATGTCTTATCATGTTTAATACTCAGTACGTTCCCGAAGGGAAGCTCTTCGACCATCCAAAAAAAAATTTGACTGTTTAATGTTTACTGTTTAAAGAGGAATCACATACATATGTATGTATTTAGGTTCCCAGAAAATTTTTAACTGCGCCCGGTTAGCTAATTTTTTCGATATTTTCCGCCGAAGTTTCCACTTGCAATCCTTTTGAAATCAAACAAAAACATGTTCAGTGATGATCCATATGTATGGCAGTACAGAGTAAAACCTATTAACGTCAGTACTGAACAATATTTCAGCCGTAAATGACATGCTTTCAGATGCAAAAAGAAACACTATCCAAAAATGCGATTTTCAGCGGTATTTGAAAAGCAGTGTCAGCCCTATGTAACAACCCGCTTTTTGTGCCATATGTATATATATACATATTTGAATTGTTTAGCCAACTTAATCAGATTTTTTGCAATTTTCCGTACTACCCAACAAAATTAGCATAAATTAAAATATACGGCTTCCTTGAGTAGCAAATGCGTTAGTTCTTCAGTGTTGTTGTTTTTGTAGCAATGAAGAGTCAAAACATAACACATTTTGCCTTTGTTTTTATTTTAGATAATTTAAGTTAGCTGATAACATAAATATTTGCAGCCTTCTCATACTAGTCAAACTGCTGGAGTATTTGCTTATCCATACATACTTAAATACATAAGTTAAAATTTGTTCATATCCTACATATGTATGTTAGGGGGGTCCAAAATATGTAAAGTCGGAATTTTAATGCTGCCACCTCCTAGGATTGTTCTATAT
>NW_023479643.1:0-2332 GCF_013731165.1 Rhagoletis pomonella | reverse complement strand
AGACAACTTATGTTTCACTTTTATGCGTTTATTTTTTGCATGCATATTGTGGCGAATACTGCGGCAACACAAAGCGAACAACGAGAAATAGGCAGAATGTTCGAAGAATGACGTAGAATGTTCCACAAAGAGAAACGTCAAGTTGGATGAACACTGCGAACAGCGAGAGAAAGAGAATGAGCGATAAACTTCAGAATGTTCTAGAGTTGCCATAAGTGCCAGCGCAGGTATATAAGGGCGCCGACACCACGAGGTGAGTTACGAGTTACAAGTCAGCAAGCTACAAGCAAAGTGAGCAGAGAAGTGAGTGGCGAATAAGCAAGCTATAAGTTAAATTGTGTTAACAAGTAGTAAAGCATTGTTATTGCTTTAACAAGTATTGTAAAGTGTTTTTACTGTATTAGCGAGTATTGTAAATTGTTTGTTGTACAATAAAGTTAATTGTACTACAATTTGGTCATCGATTGCATTTATTTAACAATCCAGCGATACGAACCGAGAGGTTTGGGAAATCCGGACGAGGATTCAAGGATAATCGTAACAATTGGTGTCAGAAGTGGGATTGTTAAATAAATCCCGAAGGATAAACTACTGAAAATGGCGAAAATTCAGGACTTAAAGATTGAGGAACTGAAACAGGAGTTGGAAAAGCGTAATTTGGCCACCTCCGGAAGGAAAGTGGAATTATTATCCCGTTTGCGGGAGGCTATGGAAGCTGAAGGCATCGACGTGGACAAATACGACTTCCAGGGTAAATCCGACGATGCATCCGCAAAGGACGAACAGAAGGATGAGGCCGCTTGTTCGTCGAAGGATATGCAGCAGACATCCGGGAAGGTTGAAGAACAGCAAAAGGCTCCGTCGTCATCACCAGCTATGGACATGAACACGTTATTGGCTGCCATGTCAGAGATGTCATCACAGATTTCATCCCAGCTGCAAGTGCAGGAAACACGCATGTCATCGCAGCTGGAAGCACAGAAAACGTACATGTCATCGCAGCTAGATGAAAAGATTACTCAGCTACAGGAGAATTTATTTAAAGATAGCGCGGAACTCAGAGAGAGACAGGATAAAATCGAGGAACGACAAGATAAAATCGAAGAGCTAATTCAGGAGAAAGTCGAAGCAAAGGTAGAAGAGTTGGAAGGTCGCCTCCGAGATATGCAGTTGAATCGCCCACCTTCTTCGACCAGCGCGCCCAAGGTAAAGACTCCATCCTTTGACGGCACGATTCCTTTCCAAGTCTTTAAGCTCCAGTTTGAGAAGACAGCTACAGCAAATCACTGGAGCATGGAGGATAAATCCGCTGCACTGTTCGTTGCATTAAAAGGACCTGCAGCGGAAATCTTGCAGACTATTCCTGATTGTGAAAGGAACAGTTACGATGCGTTAATGGGTGCAGTGGAAAGACGTTATGGTAGCGAGCACAGGAGACAGATTTACCAGATGGAGCTGGAGAATCGCTGCCAGAAATCCAACGAGACTTTACAGGAATTCGCTTCCGAGATCGAAAGGTTGGCTCATTTGGCAATTGGAGATGCATCTGGTGAGCACCTCGAAAGAGTAAAAATCCAGAGGTTCATCAACGGAATGCGGGACGTGTATACCAAGCGAGAGACGTACGCGAATCCTAAGCCAACATTTGCTGAAACCGTCTCGTATGCTCAGACGCGTGAAACGGCGGCGCTCCTAAGTAGACCAGCCTACAAAGCACATCGCGTGGAAGTGGAAACACCGGACGAGACAAATGAAATGCTGAAGAAGATTATCCAACTGCTGGGCGAGAAAAAGCATGGTTCTGGCAAATGTTTTAAATGTGGAAAGTCAGGCCACTTCGCCCGCGATTGCAGTGCAAGTTCCAGTGGGCTCAACAATTCAGCAGGACGCAAACGCAGGGCTGAAGGAGACGAAGCCAACTCCAATCAGTCGTTAAACTGAAACGAGCCAGCAGGAAGGGCCGCGTGCTGGCTCCAGAAGTTGAAGGGCCCATAATCTCCGTCTCACAAATAGGCCGGAATGCGAGCAACCTTACTATTGGTGGATGTGTGAATGGGCAGGAGAGAGTACTGACAGTGGATACTGGAGCGACACATTCCATTATTCGACCGGATTTGGCCACTTTTTATGTGATGCCACTACCTGGAGCAAAGCTGAAGACTGCAACTGGGGAATGCACCCAAGTGTTGGGAGAACTACCATGCGAGGTAATAATCGACGGTTGGGCCTCGTACACTAAGTTTATAGTGGCAGACATTGTGGATGAAGTCATCATCGGCGTTTTGTTATTATCGGGCAAGAATGAATGTTTTCCAATTTTTTGTTCATATGC
>NW_023479642.1:0-2333 GCF_013731165.1 Rhagoletis pomonella | reverse complement strand
TCTTACCTATTTTCAATGAAAAACCCTAGCTCAAAACTAACTAGAATGAGACTTGATCTTGAAGAATATGACTTTGTGGTAGAGTACCTTAGGGGAAAAGACAACTATGTTGCGGATGCATTATCACGCATTACAATTGACGATTTAAAAGATATAAATGTTAAAAATAACACTTTATACAAAATGCAAACAAGATCTATGACAAACAAAAGTTCTCTTAATCAAAACACAATTAAAACGCATCAATCTAATACATATGATAAGCCCAGTATATATGTACCTATTAATAACACTGACGTGAGAAAATACTATAAATTAAAGATTACACCCAAGACATGCTGTATCAAACGGGGTAAATCTATTAAAACATATATACAAATCAATGATTTGTTTGTTAAAGGGAAATTTGACTTAGGTCAATTTTTCTCTAGGCTCGATGATGTGGCCGATAAGCATTCAATTGACAAATTACAAGTGGCACCTAGTGAGAAAATTTTCGAATTTGTCTCTATAAATGTATTTAAAGAAATGGGCAATAAGAAATTAATTAAAATGAAAGTAGCGCTACTGAATGAGGTGACCCAAATAAATTATAAAGATGCAAAAACAATTGAAAGTATATTAAAAAGATATCATGATGACCCGGCAGAAGGAGGTCATTGTGGCATTTCAAGAACCTTGAATAAAATAAAAAGATACTATTACTGGAAACACATGACTAAAACAATCACGAAATATGTTAAGAATTGTCATAAGTGTCAAATAACCAAAGTCACAAAACATATAAAAAGTCCAATGACGCCAACACCAAACAAGGCATTTGATACAATATTCGTTGAACAATCGGCCCGCTACCATTGTCAGAAAATGGAAATGCATACGCAGTCACGATAATATGCGACATGACTAAATATTTAGTGACAATACCAACTAAAGATAAAAATGCAAAAACTATAGCTAAGGCAATTTTTGATAATTTTATTCTCGTCTACGGTCCAATGAAGACGTTCATATCGGACATGGGCACGGAATATAAAAATTCACTTTTAGAAGAAATATGCAAACTTTTAAATATAGAAAAACTAACATCAACCGCCAACCACCACCAGACGTTAGGGACGGTGGAGAAATCACATAAAGCGTTTAACCAATATGTAAGGTCATATGTATCGATAGACAAAAGTGATTGGGATGAGTGGCTTAAGTATTTTACATACTGCTTTAATACAACACCATCAACTGTACATGACTATTGTCCATACGAGTTAGTTTTTGGAAAACTTCCAAATGGGTTTCAACAATTTGATCAGGTTGACAAAATAAGCCCACTTTATAATTAAGATAATTACGCTTAGGAAATTAGATTTAGGTTAGAAATATCTCATAAAAGAGCAAGGGATATGATAGAACAAGCTAAGATAGTACAAAAATCTTATTTTGATAAAAAAGTTTTAGATTATAACTTTAAAATAGGTGATTTAGTTTTGCTAAAAAACGAATCAGGGCACAAATTGGACCCACAATACAAAGGACCATTTAAAATTAATAACATATACTACGTTTATACGCATGCATAAGTCGCTTTAATTCATTTCGCCGCGATTCAAAACATATGTATAAACTGAATTTCAATTCGCTTTGAAAGAGCGAAGTGTTTTGGCTCACAATCCATTTCAAATCGGTAGTTTATTTCTCCAGGCAGTTAGAAAGAGTGTATAAACACCGCTCCCACTCAAAGCGAATTGGAGATCAGCTGCTCCGCTCAAATTACAAATAATCGCATCAGTATTTAAAAGCTGATTAATAATAATCGTTATTTTCTTTGCCACGATTTTATAATGCCGAATAAAACTAGATTTTTATCACTTTCCATTATGTTAACTTATAAAATGTCAAATGAAAACAGCTTATTTTGTTTGCTTTTGAAGACGGTTACTTTGATGCCGATATAAAGCCGTAAGTATAAACACTAGAGCGAAATGTGTACGGTGTCAATGCGCTTTCAATTGAGTCGATTATTCTGTGCGTATAAACGTAGTAATAGATTTTAAAAATAATGTAACTATAACTGATAAGAAAACGGGAAAAACCCAAATTGTACATAAAAATAGAATTAAGATATATAATCATTAAAACTATTTTTTTTTAAGTTTAAATAAATTTATAAACTATTATTATATTTAATTACTTGCTAAATAGGAATGTTCATACAATAAACTCTGTATGAGCATTCTTTTAAAAAAGGAGGTGTAGTGTAACTGAAAGTCGACCATGCTTAACGTTTATAATTATTTAATTTATTCATAACAACAAGGGTTTCATATTTCAGTTGT